>NC_068359.1:65456542-65510899 GCF_020536995.1 Dreissena polymorpha
CTCGCTGTCCTCGTCGTTGTTACTCGTCCTCGTCGTCGTCGCCTCGTAATAAGTTGGTGTCACGAAGAAGAAGAAAAGAAGAGAAGATAAATTGTAAGCAGTTATAGTAGTAGTAGCAGTATAAGTATCGATATTTTCCTGGTAACATCTTTCCAAGGCCTTCTTCGAATGCTTTTCGACCTTCACAATCTAACTCATCCGTACCTTCAGTGAGTGACAGCAGAAGATTTTTAGGACGAAGTAGGCAAAGCTTTTTTACAACGCCTTCCGCAACTTGCTGCACAATCATTTCCTTGTCCACTGCGTCAGAATTTATCTTTATAAACTGTTGAGCAAAACGATAACATTTGGTTTATAATTGTTAATACTACATGGATTAAGTTCCACGATTTATATTCATGTGGATAATTCGATTTTGTCTTTCAATAGATTAACATCGATTCATTTAAAATGAAACATATGAAACACATGCAGGTGTAACAGAGCAGCATGTAATTATTCAGTCATTGTTTTGTCCCTAATATCATGTAAAAAGCATGTTCATACACAAATGTATTTCCTGATCAGATCGCTCGTTGTACACGTGTATGTATCAAATCATGATTGAATACTCACGTCTGCATCGCGGTTTCGTTCGTATACTGCCTTAAAACGGATGTGTCCATTGGTGAATGTTTTCGTATAAAAAGCACTGTAACAGATAAACATGTATATAGTAGCTGACAAATGCTCGAGGTTAAGAATACATTGATATTCCTGACCACATAAAAACAAGAATCTGAATTCTTTAGTGCGTTCCTTGAATGCGAAGAGTATTAATTAATCACAACTTATCAAAAACAGTTGGCCACCTGTTTAAAATGTATGCTCGGTCAAAATAATTGTGTCGCAATATATGACTTTACTCAAATTTGCTCGCTCTTGATTTGAGTTTCATAGCTATACAAAAGCGTTAAGGAGATCTTAAGCGGAATACAACGATCAGAAGAATTGAATGGCAGATGGGTAGACAGGATGAGGGACGAACGGATTGACTGTGAATACATGAGCAAACAATAATTGAATTGTTGCCCACGGTCATAACAATGTTATCACACTGTGTTATAGGAATGATGACAACATGTAAATGTACCATTTGTCAATGAAAATCATCCTTTATGAAGATGGGATATTTTAAAAAGTATTTTTTGCATTAATTTTTTTTTGTAACTGATAACTTAGTTCCGTTAGCGCGGCTGAAGACATAAAATAAAACCAGTATATTATTCCTGATTCAAGCCGGATAAGCATTTCCTAATTTTCATAAGCCTTAACGCGTGTGTGTATTTCGAAGTTTATAAGGTCCCTCGTTTGCATAATTTGAGGACTTCAAGTGTGTCCCGGCACACCTACATAATTCTATTACTAGACGCGCCAACGTTGGAAATAATTTTTTATCCCATAATCAGACGTGCATTGTCGAAATAAACCACTGTGGAATAAATTTTCCTCTATTTCGGCAGTGCTGAAATATAGCTGTCAAGCGCGGCCGAGAATGGTCATATTACTCGGAATCAACTATAAAGTAATCATTTTTAGTAAAATCGAATCAGATTCAACAAAACAAACAATTTGTTACAAGATGTAATATATTTTTAACACATAAAGCAGCTCATAAAGCAAAAAAACATTATTTACACATATTAAGTGCGCGTACTCGTGACGTCAGTATTAACACGTCATACGACATGTTCTTTCACGCTAAAGCTGCAGTTGTTTAGTGTTTTTTTTTCATTATTTCCTAAAAATCGGGGAGGTAGAGGTATGATAAACAGAAAAACAGGTTAGTTACTGATCTTAATGTAATGTATTAGGCTCGGCACGATTAAAATAATGAAACAATGTTTGCTTAAAATAACTTTGGGATTTTCCGTGTAGTTCGATTTTCCTATTCTATTTTTAAAGAAAAAATTTACGAATAAGATAATTGATGGGATAAATCGAATACTAGGTCGGTATTCGCCAAGGCTCGTGGTTCAGATTTTCTAAGCCTCGCAAAATAAACTTTGCTTTATTCGGCACCGACCTAGTATTCTCTATGTATTCAATCTGCAATTTCCAGCTTATTAGCAGTTACTGAAATTTGTGGGCGTTGTCTTGTATTGATGATGGAACCCCACCTGTCCGGTATGCGGACCACAAACTTATTTCCGGGAACAGGGATTTAACCACAGTTGCCTTAGTTAGAAGCGCGTATATTAACCATTGAACTGAAAGGACAACAAACAACTTAGACGAACCAAAGTGTACAACACAAGTGTTAGCGATAATTGGACATGCGGTTATGATATAGGACCAAACATTCTTCCAACCGAGTACATGCACCTCTCTTCACTAAATACGTTTCATTGTACTGAAAATATCTGTGACTGAAGCCGTGATGTTCGTGGAAGTCCAAGAGCATTGAATGGTAAGCACATTTTAAGGATAAACAACAATCAATTGTCGATCGGGATTATCGTATCAATTCAATAGTTTGAGATTAAATCGTTAATTAGCGTGAGATTTGTATCTCATCGTACTTTAAAATAGTAGTTGATATAAGGCAAACACACACGTTCTGCTACGATATTTTTTTGTGAGTTGCCTCCCATGGATAGCATGGCTGAAAATTTGCACGTGTAATTTTTCAAATATTTTTTGGATTTAAAACATCATGGGTGTGGATATTACAGTGTGGCGTGCGCGAATTGGATGTTTCATATGTAGAAGCAAACGTATTAAACATTTTAAAGTCATAACTTTGAACAATCATACAAGAAAATTAATATCCTTGATTTTGAGGGTGATCACGTGCATGGCGGTTTTGATCCTATTGTGCGGCGATGTAGAGACAAACCCAGGACCCCCTAAACAATATGGAACACGCAACAAAAGCCAATACAAAAGGGCTGCAGGGACCTAAGATCTAGGCGATCAAAATGGGGAGAGGCCAACACCACGACGCACGATACAAGAAGGTGTTGCTACAAGACAGCAGACACTATCTTCTTACGCTACATGTACACCACAGCAATCACCCGGTAGTTCCACACAAACAAATAACGATAATTTACAACAAAATCAACGACAGCAAGATCAAAGTAAGTCGAATAACGAATCTGATATGTTTGCATTCCTAAGAAACATGAAAATTGACATAGTTAATCAAAATGAACGTTTAATAAACAATATCGAAGGAATAAACTCAAAGATTGATCAGCTATTTACTTCTGTCAACAATTTAAAACATGATAATGAACGATAACGGCAAGATAACGAACATCTTCGGGAAGAAATGCACTTTATGAAACCAAAATTAGACCGCATTGAAAACCAGTCACGTAGGAACAATCTTCGTTTTAATGGCATAAATGGAAGTCTACAAGAAAAATGGGACATTTCAGAATCTAAAATACGATCGCTTTTGAAGGAAACGCTTAATTTTGGGGAACAAGCAGACGTTTTTGAAATTGAAAGAGCTCATCGAATTAAGTCACGTGACCCAAACAAATGTACAATACTTGTAAAATTCGTGAAATACAAGGACTGTGAACAAATCTTAAACCGGGCCAATACACTACTTCAGAAAAATCGTGCATTCTCTGTTTAACAGGATTACAGTGAAATAATCCGTCAACAAAGAAAACAACTTGGAGAACGCATGATGTCCGAACGGTCGAAGGGTAACTACGCAGTCATTCGTTACGACAAATTGATAATCAATGACACGGTATACAAATACAGCGACTCAAAACAATCAATTATAACTGTCGGTAAACAGAGATCAGGGTTTCGTCCACGTGCATTTCCACGTGATCTTCCAAATGACGAACCCACCAACAACATTAACTCAGAGCAGGGATTGGATACCAACCACGTGACTGATGACGTAGAAGCACGACGCGTAACACCGAACAGAAACCGACCAATCGCTCACAACACAGACCTACCCGAAGATGACATTTTTTCTGACGATTCTGTCATGGACTAGGAAAACGGCCGAGGTCATTCACATGTTATAAATAGCAATGAAAACCAGTTTAATTTTAGTTTTGTTAGTTGGAATATTGCTGGTTTAAGTAAACATGTAGATAATGCAGAATTTAAATCATTTTAAGGTCATTTGATATAGTTCATTTATGTGAAACATGGGGTAAAAGTATAGGGGAATTTTATACAATTTTGGACTCGTATATTTGTTTCGATCATGTAAGAAATTTAACTTTAAATAGTATTCGAAATAGTGGCGGGGTGTGTGTTTTTGTCAGAAGCAATTTAATGAAACTTAATATGTGACCCGTATTATGAACTCGTTTTCTGACTGTATTGTATTATATCCCAAATGTTCATCTTTATTTAAATCAAATGATATTATCATGTATTTTGCATACGTTTCACCAGAAGGGTCCCCTATATATGACTCACAAAATGATAAGAATGGTATATCGATTGTATTCTCTAATTTAGAAGAGTTAAAACTCCTATACCCAAACGCATCGATATTTTTAGCAGGTGATTTTATTGCAAGAACGAGAGATTTTATAGATTATATACAATATGACAATTTTGATTACATTTTTGGAGAAGTCGATTACGAAGGTAGTTTATTCGACATACCACGAGCAAACAAAGATAAATTTCGGATAAACAATTTTGGCAGATCTCTAGTAAATATGTGCTGTGTTTTTGATACTCATATTTTAAACGGACGATTCCCAGGAGATAAAGATGGTCAATTTACGTGTATCTCAAACGATGGAGCTAGTGTAGTTGATTATATGATTGCATCATCTGAATTGTTCGATCACATTAACGATTTTCAAGTGCTTAACCGTGGCGAATTCGATCATTTTCAGATTACATGTCATATGTATATGACGTATATTGATGACATAAATAATGTCAGTAATAACCAAGGTAAATTATCGTATCTTAAAAAGTATAAATGGAGGAGTAAATTTGAACATGTCTTTCTAGATCGATTTAAAAGTTTGTTTGATAAAAACAGCTCAGCATTGATTAACATTATAAATGAAAACATTAACGGAGCTATTGATAAAATTACGTCATTTTATCACGAAGCTGGCGAAGTCATGTCACAGTCTCCGAGGAAGAAAGACGAACAACCGAAATGGTGGGACGAAAATTGTAACTTTCTTAAAATGCAGAAATATAAGTATTTACGGAAATTTCGGCTTTCCAACTCATTAATTGATCTAAGGGAATACAAAAATCGCAGAAACACATTTAAAAATTACTGCAATAACAACATGCGGGAATTCCAAACAGAAAACAGAAGGGAACTTATTAATAACCGCAATAACCTAAATTATTTGTGGACAAAAATTAAACAAGCAAAACAAAAAATATGCACTGACATAAGTATAAGTCCAAATGATTGGCGAAATTATTTCTCTGATTTACTATATGATAATAACGCACCACCCATTCTATTGGACGATATAGCTGTAGATCCTGCTTCTTATACAATATCCCTTAATTCACCAATCATTTTATCAGAAGTCGAAGATGCCATTAGAAAACTGAAAAATGGCAAAAGCTGTGGTATAGACGGCATCCCATCAGAATATTATAAATATACTTTTGACATTTTAGCACCATATCTTGTTAAGATTTTTAACAACATTTTTGAAACCAAAGAATTCCCGAATTCATGGGGGAAAAGTATTATCTGTCCTATTCATAAATCAGGACCAACACATATGCCAGAAAACTATCGTGGAATATCACTTACAAATACAATGTATAAAATCTTCACGGGTGTAATTAATAAACGATTGTACGAATGGGCAGAAACCAACAATAAAATTGATGAATCACAGTCAGGTTTTCGTACTGGTTACTCAGCTATCGATAATATATTCTGTCTACAAGCTATAGCTCACAAATATCTGTCAAAAAGGGAGGTAGATTTTATTGTTTATACATTGACTTCCGGAAAGCCTTCGATAAAATCAATCATCATGTACCCTTCCAGTCCCTACAAAGAAAAGGCATACATGGAAAAATTTTTAATGTTTTACTCAATATGTATACATCGCTGTATTCATGCGTTAAAATTCAAAATCCGCAATTCCAACCCGACGGACACTCTTTGTTTTCACATGTAAGCATAACAGAATTTTTTAAATGCAATATTGGAACCAGGCAAGGTGATAAAACCAGTCCAACGATTTTTACATTATTTATCGATGAATTATCTACGATGTTACGACAGAAATGTGGAAATGGAATATTCATTACTTATGAAATCAGCGACATTATATGTCAAATGTTCGCCGATGATGTTGCTAGCTATGCCGAAACAGCAATTAAATTACAACAGCAATTAAATGTTATTGACGAATTTTGTGCTTTAACTGGAATGGAAATTAATCTACAAAAAACAGAAATTGTATTTAGGAACGGTGGACCTTTAAGACATTACGAACATTGGAGTTTCCGGGACACACGAATAAATACTACATCTATTTATAAATACATGGGGTTAATGTTTACACCAAAATTATCTTGGAGCGCTACACATGAAAAACTAAGTGCACAAGCACAAAAAGCAATTTTTTCTATTTACAACTATACAAAATCATTTGGTGTATTTCCCAACTAAAGAATTATTTATATTGTTTGATAGTATGATCAAACCAATTCTATGTTATGGATCACAAATATGGGGTTACGAGTATATCGACTCAATTGAAGTTGTACATAACAAATTTTGTAAACGAATTTTGCATGTTAAAAAACCTACTAACACATGTCTTGTTCATGGTGAATGCGGACGTCTCCCATTATGTGTTACCTACTTTGTCAATTTTATAAAATATTGGTGTACGTTACTAACTATGCCTAATCATAGATACCCTACACAATGTTATATAATGTTAAAAGGGCTTGATGACTCCGGAAGAAAAGGTTGGGCTTCAGAAGTCAAAACAATGCTATTTCGTTATGGATATGGACATGTATGTATAAGTCAAGAAATTGGTGATGTTAATTTATTCATTAGACACTTTCGCCAACGTATTATTGATTGTTATACTCAAAACTGGCAAAGTGATAAAAATAATTCTTCTCGCTGTCACCATAACATGTATTACAAAACAATGCTAAATAGCTCTACTGAAATATATTTTACCTTAGAAAACATACCATATAAACATAAAATTGCATTTTCTAAATTTAGATGTTCTAATCACAAATTAAATATTGAGATTGGTAGACAATCAAATATCCCATTTGATGATAGACTATGTTATTTTTGTCTGGATAACAATAATATACGTGTTATTGATTGTGAATTTCATGCATTTTTCTATTGTTTTAAACACACAGACATCCGTTCCCAATATCTTTTTAATAGGTACCATGGGGGATGTTCAATATCTGATTTTTATTCATTAATGGGATCAAATAATGATGAAATTATCCATAAAGTCGCAAGTTTTGTATACCATCTGTTAAACAACATCAATTCATAACTTTGTATTTATATGTATATCTGCATGTGAAACAACATCAATTTGTATGTATTTATTTATTTATCTAAATATGTATAATTAAATATGGATAGAAATAGTTACAAGGCAACTATGTGATTGTATAAAATTTGTGTATATTGTGTATTTTTGGACCGGGGGCCTGTATTTACATCAATAAAATTGTTTGAGTTGTTTGAGTTGAGTTGAGATATGTTGCGATCTCAAGCGCAAATGAAGTCAAATATTAGGAGAGCTGTTTTTTTATTTGTGTCGAGGTTGATCAATCGTAAAAACCCCACGCAACTGCAATCGCATAATAATGATGCGTCAAGAAGGTATGAATGTCAAACCTATTTGGGAACTAGATAAGATTACATTCCTACTCACACATATATCGTAGTTATCTCAAGCAAGAAGACAGTCAAGTTTTCTTACTATCTACTGCGATCTCAATAATAAATGAAGTCAATAGCCAATAATTATACCATTTGAGTCCAGTAATTCCCATTAATTTGAATATTATCTATGTAATTGTAAAATATATATGCAACCACACTCGTTTTTTCGTACCTTTTGTGATTTGATTAAATCAAATTTTAATCGACCTTTAAAGCGATACAAATTCGTCCAAGATATCGTAAACATATGAACTACTGGAATATATCATCTAATCCATATATAATAGCGTATGCAGCGTATTTACACACCAAGAGTTATTCCTAATTTCTTCATTTTTTTACCTTTTTTCCATTTAAATTGTATTGGATATGCAAATGTTTCATCCGTTGTCAATACGAACATTTCTTTGGCATATGGGAATATAATATAATTATATATATATATATATTTATCTATTACAACTTAATTTAATTTCATAAATAGTTTGTATAGCCTTCTATAGTAGAAACAATTGATCCGAATTCGTTTGTCCGAAATTGCACTATTCAAATAGTTTTACTGTAGACTACAAAGATTTAATTATTGAATAATTGTATTACAAGAAGAAAACCTACCTTATAAGGACAATCTAAAGTAATTTTAATTTGCAATTGCAGGCACATTAATTAAGAACTAAAATGTTTCAACAATATAATACAAATACTTGATTATAATGTCAAACAATGCAGTACGTACTTAATAAAAGTTTCAACGCCAAAGATACCTTTATATTCGAGAACATGTTTGTGTATATATTTTTACAAATAATATTTTATATCATTTTAAGACAATGAAGACGCAAAACAAACTTATATATTGTTCACGTGTTTGGAATACAGTGTCTCATTCTTAACATAACAGAACAGAAAATGAAAACTTCCTGCAAAGTCACATTGTCTACCTTAACCTTATTGTATTAGCCGCGAAAAAAAGGAAATGAACCGCAATAGAATACAATACAGTATTCATGTGTTGGTATAATTGAAACATACTTCATACTTGATGCACACTAATTTTTAATAGTTATATATAACGTTTTGATACTTTCAAAAAAATTACAAAAACTGTTTTTTAATCAATATTTTAATCATGAAAATAAATGATACATAGTTGTATATGGTTCATGTGAAGTTATGTTTTACTTTCGAAAAAGACAGATTTTTATTCGTCTTAATACGCAATCAGGTTTGTGCTCCGTGTTCTTTATTCAGCCGCAATAAAAAACTGGAATACTTATTCGTATGATTGGGAAGAAATGTGTTTGACTATAGTGTGTGTATCATTAATATAAAATATGAAAAACACAATGATTTTAAATTGATTTGTATTTTTCGGCCCATGCACAGTTATCACTAATGCTAGAGAATAACAGTTTCTTATTCGGCTGAATAAAAAATAAGTAAATGGTTCCTTGTTCCTCGTTCAACCGTGAAACCGAAATTCGCCCATGTGTAAATTAATCTTAGAAGGAATGTTTAACATTGTTTACCATAACAATTAATTTGTTTAAACACATTTCGGATTAAATTTACTTTTTATGTTCTTGTAAAATGAGTTCATTTAGTTGGAAATGTTCGGTTCATTTTAGTTTGCATAAGGAATATAAGGAATAAGGAATTAGTCTTCATTCAATAAAACTAATTAGAAATCTGTTTAAATCTTGTTTTGATTGCATGACTACGTATACGAAACATTGCATCGTAATGTAGTACACTTTGGTTCATTATAAAACTGTATTAAGTACGAACATACCCGTTTCTTATTTGGTTCAAAAAACTGGATTATCAGAAAACACTCCAAAAAAACTCATAACAACAAACATTGAAATATCTTACGAAATTGTCATATATATGTGGTGCACTTTGGTTCATTTTTATTTATTGTTTATCTAAAAAATGTCAGTCTTTATTCCTTATTTAGTTTGAATAAGAAAGCATGTTTTGGTTCCTTTCTCCTTATTTAGCCTCGAAAAAGCAACTTACTTAAGTATCTAACTACACGGGCCTTGCTTTTTGATATACATATGATGAACGCTGGTTTATGTTAAAGAGAGTATGCACGATTTTGTCAAATATATTTATATCAAATGTGTAAAACACATTTTATACATATAATTCAATATAAATTAAAATCAAAGTTAAGAAGAACATGTGTCGAAAAATGCGAAATAAGCCAGATATTTAATTCTGAAATCGAAAATATATGTACAGTCGAATTCGCCAGAATGTATATCATGCATTTTCGATGTGAATCTAAATTTAGTTTTACGGATCATTTTAATTTCCTGTAATGATATCTATTCATACGACACACGAACACTAACTCCGATCCTAATAAAAAGACGAATGCTTCGGTTATTGTAGGAAAATACGTACGAAATATCTTCGTCACAATCGGCTCGGGGCGCTAATTTGTCTTTGCTGCATTTTATGAAATTCGTCTTCAATGTATAATTTTTCTGGCATATTTTGTGTTATTGTAACGTATTTTTATCAATATATTACAATTTAACACATATAAAAATCGTGCATACTCTCTTTAATGCAGTCTTTAAGTGAACATAATATCACTCCCTCATTTGCCTTCTATATGGCAAAAAAACAACCTTATCTCTTTTCCTACCTCAACAATGAAAAATAACAAGAGTACCGGTATGAATAAAAAATAAGAAAAATCATGCACGTGTTCATAACAATACTTTAATTAAAATAAGTGTGTAGTTTTAAAATAAAGCTGATGTGAAGTAAATATTTAATGTAAAAGTTACCAGTTTGCTTAAATGGGTAACTATACGGTCGTTAAGTGTCAAAGCAACAGTTGCTTATTCGGTTTGAATAAGGAAAATAAAATGGTTCCCTTTTCCTTATTATTGAATCAATCTAATATTTGGTTCGGTTTGATTTATGTACGAGTTATATGTATTGTTTTTTCGCAAAAGGCTAATATTTAATTCGGAAAGCCTAAATAATAAATACCGAACTATTCCTTAGTTGAATGAGAGCGTTTAAGAGAGTTTACACGGTCAGACTTAAAGTGATGTTATGGGCATTTTGCACTGTTGAATTGAGCTGAAAAGAATTAACAGGTCAAAAGAGTTAGTTAAAATGTGGTTACTGATCAATTATCTGCAACTCATCTTGCTACCAGTTGTTTATAAAAATATGTTCTATATTCGATATTCTTACGTGACCCACCCAGTCCTGTAAGCCGAAATGATCCGTAAAACAAAATTGTGTCTTTGTGTCGTATGAACGAATCTGCACTAAAACTAAATGTAGGTTAAAATCGTACATGCATGATCAGTTGTCAAACGAAAGTACGATTGATATTCAAATGCATTATTTTTCTCTTTCCTGGATATTGTTTTAGTATGTTGATGCTGCATTAACAAATATAAGTGTATATGAAGTGAAAACATCAAAAATAAACAACGGTTGCGATAGACACCTATAAACTGTTAAATGACCATAATATCACTTAAAGCCATATATTAAAAGTGTCCCAGCCCCTGGAGACCAAAAGTACAGGTGTTTATAAAAAACAATCTTACTGAGAAACGTTTTCAATAATCTCTGAATATGCACGAATAATGAGTTATTACAAGTTTGTTGCACTTATTTTTACAGATACATTTACAGATACATCAATTTAAATAACCGTTGTACTGTACCGTCGTCCTGAAGCAGGGGAATTTTCTGTTTCGTTTACATGTGAAGACGTCGTCGTCGTCGTCTTGATCATCTTCTTCTTCGACATTTTCTTCCTATTAATCATTATATCATCAGCAGCATCAACAACATCGTCACCATACTATTTAACACCATTACTAATTATTTTAATCAATTTATTATGGCAATAGTGTATTTTTAATAATTGTGTTAATATTTCTGTTATGTTGTAATTGACGCTTAATCTTTCTAATTTTGCTGTTCTAGCGGCAATCGTCGTTAAAAGTATATGAACAAAACGTTCAAGTATGACGATATTATACTAGGTAAAACGACTTAATTTCCTTCTTTCAACAATCAAAATTTCGGCTTTAAATCCATGTACTATATCATTTATGGTGATTATCAAACACAGACGATTTGCATTTCATATTTTGATGTCCTGTGAATCATTGTAGATGCAAACTTTATAACAATATGAACATAGTAAGCGTTAGATAATCTTGAGAAACAAATCCGCACATGAAGCACCTCAAGACATGAATGTTATAATAAACACAATGCTATAATAAACACAATGTAAACGTAATCAAATGCCCCACAGGTTGATAACGAAAATAACGTGCAGAGCCTTATTGTAAAAGTTCACGACTATTTTATGTATTTTAATAGGGAAACATATTAACTCTCTTTGTTGGTCGATGCATTTTCTGCAAGTGGTATAAAGTTGTTGTTGTTTTGATTTTTGTGATTGTAACAATTTTGATCATTGAAGAGTGATTTAACTTATATCTTGAAGCGTAAGTAAATACAATGATTTAATTTTCACAACTTGTTTACGCGCCATTTTGTGTTTGATATTAGTTATCCTGGTGATCTGATTTTGCTATATTTGCAGTGGAAATAGGCTTTGTGTACAAAGGTTGATAGGTTGTAGTCAAAAATTCGCGATTTTATTGGAAGCAAGTTTTGAAACATCCCCATAAGATATGCAGCACGGATTACAATACCAGTATTAAATAAGTGTTGATAAGCAACAAAATATACAATTATCGTACATAATTAGGTTTGGGTTGACTTATGCTGAGATAGATCTATATATGTGTACCCTTTAATTGTTCACATGGTTCTTACAAAGTATCAAATAAATCAGATTTATAGATTGTATTTAAAGGTGTTGAATTTGGTGTTTAAGTATCATTTGCGTTTTTGGATGACGTCGGTTCGGATCAACGCAATAATATACGGTGTCCTAGTAGCAGACAAAACACGGATTCAAACGACCATTAACATCTTAAAATAAATTGAGAAATGATTTGGTATCTGCATAAGCTG
This sequence comes from Dreissena polymorpha, assembly GCF_020536995.1. Taxonomy (NCBI): domain Eukaryota; kingdom Metazoa; phylum Mollusca; class Bivalvia; order Myida; family Dreissenidae; genus Dreissena; species Dreissena polymorpha. Next base: position 65,469,504 of record NC_068359.1, read on the forward strand.
CCAATAACATACTTTGTTACATAATGGTTTAGTTTTTGAGTTTGGCACACTTTTGATTAGGGAATACTTGTCGTTATCACAACTCTGTTTTACGTGTGTACACCATGACCTATGCCAAGAAGGACTTATTGGTTCAATTTATGATATTTAATCTGCCTCGCATACACGCTTGTATTTGACTGCAACCACCATAGGCTGCTCAACTGATACGTACCGAATTTTTATCGCCTGCCTGAGCGAATCATCGGTATCATCGGAATCTGTAGTTGATGTCTTCTTTTCTTCGGGTTCGGGTTTCGATGGTCCTGGTTTGGATTCGGTGCTTAAATTTAAACAAACTTTAATGTTGTCTTATTGTTGACTCTGTTTTATTTACAACACTATCAGCATACATTAAGCAAATCCATCAGTGAAACAAAGACACACTTTGGAATGATTGTAAGGAAACCGATTTTCATAGAGTGCATTCAAATCGAAACGTATTTTACAAAGATTGATTAAATTATCAACATAAACATTGTATTGTATTCCTCATGGGATAACCTATTTCTTCAGAATTGTCATAAATTAAGAACACTGTGTAGAGTACTCCTGATTTAACATGAAACAATTTACAGATGGTGAACTTAACATAGCCTACTACACAGCTATTTAAGATATTAAACTTGTATAGCAAATTAAATCAATATATTCAAATATACAGCCTATCAGCAAATATAACATATTTAGTAGCATATTTAACCTATATAGTCAATAAATATAGCTTATAAAATACAAAATTTACAAATACAACCTATAAAGAAACTAAAACATATTTAGCAGATAAGTTAAGATATTTAGCATTTAGCTTCAAGCCATAGTGTTAATTAGGGTTCCCATCAGGGTCATTAACATACATGCCGTGAGCATAATATAAAGTCTGTGTTATTGTTAAGGCCGTATGAGGTATATTTTCATATAAATTGTATGCACATTTACTGACAAACACGTTAAATTCTTCGGTTCCGACTCTGTGTCCTCCCGTCGGTTACTTGTCGGGCTATCATTGTTTTACGCGGAAAGTACACATGTATCATGTGCGTTATTTCAAGTACATTGGTGTGCAAATTTAAGCTGTCATTTTTTGACAACCAAAAGATATATGTGAGGCAGTCCGTTTATGTTCGGGTATACACTCGTATCTGCCTAATTCAATTCTAAGTGGTGCAACCCCGAATCTAAATTAAGCAAGTACACATCTTCTTAACATTGACATACTATAACAGTTAAGATAGTGTTCAGTCTTAAAACTAGATTCGAATGTCTTATACGTTCTTAATTTATTCCGTCCGCCTCTTGTGGTGTTAACGTTTTCCAAATGTTTTGATATTTATCAAACATTATAGTCACTACTTGATCAGTTGTTTGTTTTCATATAGAGGTTGGTGATATATTGTCAGTATATATTCCCTCGATGATGTTTGATGAAAATATATTTGATATTTCTATGTAAATATGTTTAAAACGTTTCTGGTTACGACATGACCAAACGAAAACACGTTTGTTCAGTCGCGTGGTGTCCATGTTCTCACAGCGGGAATAGTGTCCGATTATGCACTTCCGATGACTGATTTTCTAAGCATTTGTCTCTATTAAAACCGTTTGGGTAACAACACCCGCATTTTACCTAGCGTCTGTAGTAGTCACGATTATTATGCTGGGTGTCTGATCGGGTCAGCCGCCTCGACCATCAGTAATGAAGCGCTGTCGTCTGTGGTCGTCGGTCGTTCTCGGTTATTTAGGCGGCGTTGTGGACGCCGGTACGTTTGTTCGCGTTGTCTCCTCTCGTCTCTGAGTGGAATCTTGGTCCACTGCGCACAGTCGTCTTCTTGCTGTGTGCCGACGGGTCATGAACGTTGCTTCGTTGACACGTTTGTCTTTGCTCTATTCGTCATCGATGTAAACGTTTGTGTATTGGGAGTGTAATTATTGTTATTGTTTGTTTGACAGGAAGGTTCTCTTATCTTTTCCGTTCTGCGAGTTGCAACAACGACTCCATATGTTTGGGAGTCGTGTGCATGTTTTATCTCGGCCCTTGGGAACCATACGTCGTTTATTGTTAACCCGCCACGAATAACTTTGTTCACCTTATAGGTAATATTTGCCGACGGTGATTGCGGAAGGTAACGCACGACACAATTTTAGGATTTTGTGCGATCCGACTCTCTCTTTGTTCCTTCGTCTCAGACACGTTCAAAGTCCTCGCGCAATGGCCCACATCCCGACGGAAGGTCTCCGATATTGTCTGAAGTTTATTTTTGACAACCTATTCCACTTGGTTTTAAACGTTTTCCTCAAGCGACGATTATACTTTTGTATTGTGCATGTTAAGTCCGCGAAACAAGTTGCCATTTGCTTGGTTTGTTTAAAGCACATTATAGGTCCAGGTTCGATCCTGGAGGTGCTGATTCTATCCTCGTTGAGCAGTAGACATGGAAACCCTCGACTTCTCGTTGGCCCATTGTTTACCACGTTTTCCGGCAGTTTTTCGCCGTTCTTCCTTTCGTCTGCGTTTTGTTGAGACGTGTTTTTTGTGGTTGGTTCACATCTTGATGATGCCAGCAGGGATTGGGATTGGGTGTTGTCCGTCCCATTGTGATCGTCTGAGCTACCGGCCTTTCGGGGTTGTGTGCCCATATCAAGGGGGCACTGGGTCTCGTCATACATATCAGCACTTCAAGTGTTTTGGTCTACAATTGTCCGTAAACATAGCCATAAAATTGTCCGCGACATACTGGTTTGCATTTCATGATCCTACCTTATTGCAGTAGTCAATGGAAGCCGTTAGAAAGCCGGTAGATCAATGACCATGGGAAATCGCAGTTCCCCTATACTGACACTAGTCGCTGAATATATGTATTGATGGCTAATGTTCAATATGTTGCGGCGTGTCTGTAATGTCCGTATTGTATCCGTGTCTGAGCCTTTTTTCTCCAAAATCAGAACAATGGAGACTAAAGAAAAATCGTAATTGCTGTACCTAACTCAGAAATGCAAATGCTGTTGATGTATTCCGTTTGATTACATAATCAAGCATATCACTACTGAACACCTAAGAATCATATATAATCCAAACTGTTTGGTAAAACACACAGGAATAGTGAACTTTAAAAAAAACTGCATCCACTCGAATGCGCATGCGTTCTACATGTATGTATATCCATTATTGTCGTATGTATCGGAAATGTATTAGAGTAATTCGGTGATAGTTTTAAATCTATACGTATACCAAGAAATATAGCCCATCCATAAAATATCTTAAACTATCAAATATTTATTACATTCTCAAAAAACATTTAAGGTTTTAATCATTGGTTTTATTTTTAAATTTAGTAATACTTGTTTTACCGTTTATGGAAGGTTCGGCATTGTGTGATGGCACAATTCGTTTAATTTTTGCGCTACGCCGCAGGTTTGCATGCTTCGGTAGTTCGTCATGCAATATTTAACAATGAAAATACACGAAACGTTTAACCTGCTTATGCAGATAATTTAATAACGAAAAATTACAAATTCGATAAATGCTCATATATTTGTTACAAATGTATTAATTTCAATTTGAATAGGATTATCTGGAGATATTAATTTAAATTAATATAGTGTCATTTGCATGACTGTAAACTAAATATATGGTGTGATTTACAGAGTCTTACGGAGCAGTTGTTATGACAATTTTTTTATTACAATATTTAACAAAGCGATTATCAAATGTATACTGAAGTTTTGATATTGATACTATTTATAACTTAATAGCATTTCTGGATTTCATCGGTGTATGAACTGTCTACAATAATTCATACAAGGATGAAGTAAAGAATTGAAACTATGTTTTACTTATCAAAACAAACTTAAAGAGTGACATAACTTGTTATATTGATTTTTAATTGAAAATTACACGAAACCTTTAGTAAGTACGTGATGACTCGACCTATTGTTGATGTAGCAATCGGCATCAGAAGGTGATAAACGTGAAAAACCAATGTGGCATGAACTATATAAACAAACATATTCGGTTCAGCGAATAAAATGAACGAACATGCAGAGCAAACCAGTATACAGTGTCATCACTTAAGGTTTTAATAGAACTTCAGGTCAAGAAATATCAGTATCGTCATGTGTTTTGAGTTTGAAGACGACCATGCGAGGTCTGCCGCAAACAAAAGATCACTACGCAGGCGAGACTTTCGGTGTTACGAGAAATGACTACCAGGAAGATGTAACAAAACCTGCAGAAGATCCGGCTGGGTTTTCTCGACTTTTAAATAACACTGTCAACACTTCCTAAAAAGAGGACCATGAAATCCAGGTATGAAAAAAGGACCAACTGAAAGGATGCAATACGGCTGGAATAATAGACAGTGTAAATGGAATATCAGATTGTTAGAGCAGGGACTTCCGCTTGCGGACAAAAGTACCAGTGACATCATCAGGAAGTGTGGTAAAGAAAATTGATATGACTTTCAAGCCGGTACCTAACACAAGAGGAACGATTCAACTACAATATAACGAATAATTCATTTCAAATTTTCTAAGACTTTGCGACAGATATTTAAAGTATTATTAGTTGTGAGGCCGAGGTCTAAGTCTTCTTGCTAATGTAAATTTTACATCAACGGTAGTAAACGCACTACTACATTGCCATATAATTAAGAAAGATTATTTTCTACGAAGCCGTCAGTCATTGATGATCCTTTGCAATTTTTACTAGAAATATGAGGAATACCGTTCAAGTTTTATTCGAACATTGATCATTCTGTATATTTCAGAACAATTGTTAGTCGATTTTAGATGCGCATGAGAACTAAGTTGGTTGCTGTGGCGCCCTTAATTGATGAAAGCCTCGTTTAAGTGACATACGTTTGTAAATGAGAAGACACGTTTTTTCCATGAATGATGTAGAGCTAATTTAGGAGAGCTCTCGTAATTCTGTGACTAAGGCATTTGTTGATACACATATCCAGTTTGTGCAAAATAACTAACTACGAGTAGTTAGCATGTGTAAGTGAATGCAGTCACTGTTCGAATACGTGTTATTACCGTAATGACTCTTAATTTTCGGACACTTAACAATAATTAATTTTTTTTGTGTCCGAAAATTTAGATACGAAAAATATTCAAAAATTACGAGCGTCCGTAAATTTAGAGACATAAATGTTATAGATTTTATATTTGTAAATATTGGAATGTTGTCAATGCATTTATATTATGAGTCAACGCTATATAATATTTGTGTTTCTGGACAGGAATACATTTGCACACATCGATTTCCTTCTTAGTGTACGATCTCAATGTCGTATCGTTTTATCCACGTTTGCAAACAACAAATATGCATGCGATTATTATTTATTTTTCTTATTTAAACTTCAACATGTAGTTTCTTTGCTAGTTCGATATGCTTTTAACAGCAAGAGGGTACAAAACATGTTTTTTCTTAGATATAAATTTAGGCTGTTTGTTAAAATCGTGATAAACTTGCCTGGATAGAAGTGAGAAATATAAATGAAATAATAATAATAATAATTATTATTATTATTATTTTCATTATTATTATTATTATTACTATTATTACTATTATAATTATTATTATTACTCTTATTATAACAATTATTATTTAATTTATATTTTTATTGGTATAAAATTTTTATTATTATATTATTATTATTATTACTTTCATTTTGATGATGATGATGATGATGATGATGATGATGATGATGATGATGATGATGATGATGATGATGATGATGATGAAGATGAGGATGATGATGATGACGTTTATTATTATTATTATTATTATTATTATTATTATTATTATTATTATTATTATTTTTATTATTTTTATTATTATTATCATTATTACTTCTACAACTACTGCTACTACTACTACTACTACTACTACTACTTCTACTACTACTACTGCTACTTCTACTACTACTACTGCTACTACTACTACTTCTACTACTACTACTACTATTGCTACTACTGCTTATATTACTACTACTACTACTACTACTACTAGCAATACTACTACTACAACTACTATTACTACTACTACGACTACTAGTACTACTTCTACTAGTACTACTTTAACAACTACTTCTACTACTACTACTACTACTACTACTACTACTACTACTACTACTACTACTTCTACTACTACTACTACTACTACTACTACTACTACTACTACTACTACTACTACTACTACTACTACTACTACTACTACTACTACTACTACTACTACTACTACTACTACTACTACTACTACTACTACTACTACTACTACTACTACTACTACTACTACTACTACTACTACTACTACTACTACTACTACTACTACTACTACTACTACTACTACTACTACTACTACTACTACTACTACTACTTCTACTACTACTTCTACTACTACTACTACTTCTACTACTACTACCACCACCACCACTGCCACCACTATCACCACCAGTATCACCTCGAGCATCACCACCAACACCACCAACGTCAGAACCACTACTACTATTACTACTTCTTATAACAATTATAATAACCTCACTTCTCTGATTCTTCTCATTTTATTAACCTTTCGTGATTGCGCCTTTATCTAAAATACGGAAAAAGTATGTTAACTACTTTTAATAATCATCATCATCACCATCATTATCATCGTCATCATCATCATCAATATCATCATCATCATCATAATCATTGTTTCTATAATTATCCTCATTATTATTATTATTATTATTATTATTATTATTATTATTATTATTATTATTATTATTATTATTATTATTATTATTATAATGAGTATCCTCATTATTATTAATTTAGCATTTAGAAACTTTTTTAAAAATTGTTTAAATTCAAGTTGAAAAAATATCACATGGTAATAAAATTCCACTTGAGAAAAAATCCCATTGTAAGAAAAAATCATGGGAATTTGTATTTTTTATGACACGATTAAACAAACTAAAATCACGTGAATGATTCATCATTTGATGAAATATAGCGTTGCTGGAAGTTTCATGAATAAATCTCTCAAAATAAGAAAACAAATCCCATACCATAAACAAGGGATTGCTTTTCTATCAAAGAAAAAATGAACGAAAATCAGCACAAATTCTTTTACAGTGCTTAAAAATCGATAAATTAGCATAAACAAACTTATTCATTATTTTGAAAAATCACATGGGATTTTTAAAAGAGCTGCAAAAAATCCCATAAGTAAAAACCAAAAATTCCCATGGGTTAACCAAAAACACCCACGGGAAAATGCATAAATTCCATGGGAATACCAACTGTTCGAATACATTTCATATTGAAATAATACGCATCTTTTAATCACAAATAATCCATTATTATTCAAAAATAAGACTTTTATCGCATGCTTTATCTCAAAGAAGCAATCATCAAGAACAAGATTGCCAAACTATCACAAGATACGCCCGTTTGAAGGTTTTGGACAACTTGATAACTTAACCATTTGAGTGGCAAAATGATATATTTTTTTAAAATTAACCAGCACATAACTTTACCATTTGAGTGACACCATGCTAAATCTTTGAAATGCATTAATTGACCCCGTGACCTAGTTTTTGACTCGGCATGAACCATTTTTGAACTTGACCTAGCTATCATTTAGACACAACTGCTGACAAAATTTGGTAAAGATCGGATGTAAACTACTTCAAGTAGAGTGCGGACACCATGCTAAATGCTTGAAATGCACTAATCGCCCTCGTGACCTAATTTTTGACCCGGCATGTCCCATATTTTAACTTGACCTAGCTATCATTAAGACACCACTTCTGACCAAATTTGGTGAAGATCGGATGAAAACTACTTTAAGTAGAGAGCGGACACCATGCTAAATGCTTGAAATGCAGTTAGTGACCTCGTTACCTAGTGTATGACACGGCATTATCCATATTTTTAACTTGACCAAGATATCATTAAGACACATCTTCTGACCAAATTTGGTGAAGATCGGACGGAAACTACTTCAATTAGAGAGCGGACACCATGCAAAATCCTTGAAATGCATTAAGTGACCCCGTGACCTAGTTTTCGACCCAGTATGACCCATATTCAAAACTTGACCTAGATATTGTTTAGATACACCTTCTGACCAAGTTTGTTTAAGATCGGATGAAAACTATTTGAATTAGAGAGCGGACACTGCTATGGAAGCCGCCCGCCCGCCCGCCCGCCTGCTCGCACGCAAGCCTGCCGCCCGCCAAGGATGAACTTATAAAACGCCCCGTTTTCAACGAGCGTATAAAAAGGGTACTTCGCAAAGTTTTTCCGGTGAACGTGAATATAACAAAGTCCTAAAGTATATGAAAGTGGAAACAAACCTATGTGGAAAAAGATGCTAATGCTGTTTAGTTGCAAGGATATCTAATTTTAATTTATAATCGTCTCCAAACGCTCCTAAGTGGCTAAAGGCACTTTGTTGAATCACGTATTAGCCTTTTCTGCTTCTATTAAAAGACATACAAAGGAATGAATAACTTGTGATACTGGTTCTTTATTCATTTTTAAATATATTTCTTGTTAAATCGGAAAAAAATGTTCTTTTGAAATTTGAATTCGATACGATAAATGCTAAAATGTTAAACGTTTATTAAAATAACGGTTTGTTCGTTATGGTTTGTCATCAAGAAGTGGTGTATGATACAAATACAATTATCGGCGTGTGATGCAAGTAATGATGATTCAAGTAGTTGATTGTGCTTTAAAGTACATGTAATTGTGGCGTAGTGGATATAATGCCGCCTATAGGTCGGAAGGTCACGGGTTCGATCCCCCATTTAATCCGTTCTCCTCATTCAGGGCAAAAGCTAGTGCAGCTCTTAAAGGGGTCGAAACTTTAACTTCTGCTCGAGCAGAAAAAAATGCTGCTCGAGCAGCAAATTTGCTGCTAGACCAGCATTTTTTCTGCTCGAGCAGAAAAATCCTGCTCGACAAGCATTTATTTTTAGATTATGGCATTAGCCAATCAGAACTCTTGTTATATTTGCCATTTGCTACGAAACTGGTTTGTTTGGAAAAAATGGCTGCCGCCATGATGATGCCTTTTTCACATCTTCTGCAAGTTTATGTGACGACCTGTTGAAAGTTTAACATTGACACGCGGTAAGTGCTTTATATTTTGGCGGCAAACTAGTAGATAAAAAAATTGTTGCCATTCGCTAAATAAAAAAATCGATCATAAATGTCTAACGGCTGTTAAAACATTTGCGAAAATCACGACGATGAGTGATACGAATGGCTCAATGGGTGCGCAAGTGTAGGTTCTCTGTTTCTATCGATTTACTTACTAAATGTTCTTAATAATTGCTTCCGACACAGGTGCCCGATTACCGGTGATTGTGCCTTTCTGGTTAACATTGTTTACATTTCTCCTTCTCTCAAACATGTATATCTGCTGTCCTAACTTTTACAATTATCCAAAATATCATGTTCGTTAACCAGTTCTCAGTGCCCCAGATAAGCTGCGTATCTGCGTCTTTCACCCTATTAAAATGTTTAAAAATGCAAAGAAATACAATATCATGCGTATTGAAAACGCAACCAATTTGACTTTTACGCAAAATCGTCAAATTTGATGCGTACAATACAAAAGCTTCGATCAAAATGCTTTGCTCATTTAGGTATTTTCTCTTTGGAATTATTATCGTAACGCGGTGACGCTTACATTCAGCAAGCTCAGCAAACGGTCATAGTTATTCAAACACTATGCGGACTGGATTTCATAGTTAAATTAAGCGTCTGACCAAATTATGTGCTACGACAAACATGCATTTTCAATCTGACTTAATTCGTCACTCATTGCGCATGTATTTGTAAAGCGTCTGTACTTTTAGTTTCTATTACGATGCGAAATAAAAATGGCTAAGAGAGGTTGAAAGACGTCCGAGATTGTTGCGTCAAAATATTTGCCGATCACAAACTTTTCGAATCAAGAAAGCAAGAGCCAATAAGTGCCGACTCATTCGTGTTATCGGTTTTGTTACAAACTGTGTATACAGCAGTTGAGTTGACATCCAAAAAACATGAAGGAAAGTCTGTGACTGAACAAACCTGTCAAAAGTATAAAAAGGCATGTCCTTGGTTAAAAATTGTCGACATTTTTTAAGTTTATATCATGGACAGTTTCAAGGATTTAAGATATTACGAAACATAAGTTTATTAAAATTTATGATGATAGTTTACAGTTTTATTGTATCAATTCAAGTGTGCAGCGTCAACAGAAGTAAATCAGCAATTATTTTAAGGTACTCTATTTGAAGAATGGAATCACCCTATTTTTAAAATTTTCAATGGGTGAAAACCCTATTTCCCAAATAATTATCTGGGGCACTGAGTTCTGGATGACTTTTCTCAATTTCAATGTAAATTATTTTTCATCAAGGCCAATTAGCTTGTTCAAAGCTAACAACAGGAAAATGTGAGCTGTGTCTGCATTAAAAGTTGTTTAACTTTTTCATAATTGAAATGTTTACAATTTACCATTTATTGAACTTGGCTATGCATAATGAAGTTCTGGGATGTTATTTTCAGCTCTGAACTGCGAAAAAATTGCATAATAATTACACTGGTTGCACTAAACTTAGTTACCTTTCATCTTTCCTTCCATTTAAATGTCCCTAAAGCAGACTTCCCCAAACTTTGCAGAAAGAGTTTAGGCATTGTATTACACACTCATTTTAACCATGGCATGCTATTGTACAACATGTCTTGTAGGAAATAATTTCGATAAAAAATATTTGCAGGAAATAATTTTTTTATTGCTGGATTCCACTTATAAGCATACCTAATAATAGCATTTTTCTGTTATTAGCATATAGAATGTCAAAACACAGATTAATTCTTTTAAATTTCAATGTATTTTTCTTCTATTAATAGCATAATTTTTAACCCCAATATTCAGAATTCACTTTAAGTCTTTATAGCATAGACAATTATCAGAATGCCAAAAAATATGCTTTAAATATGCTCAATTGCAAATGCAAATACCTTAGAATACAATACCATTTGAAAAATAGTTATCTTAAACATCAATCATATACAATGTTGCATTTAAATTTCCCTTTGACTATCAATTATTAACAGATTTGACTTATTGTATGCCCCCAGTTGCTATATTTATACAAAAATGTGTGTTCCCGTTAATCGTATATTCCTGTTATTCGCATATTTTTTCTGACATGGTATGCTAAGAACAGAAATCAACTGTAGCAACATATTAATCAGGAGTTATGGTTTGAATCTGTGAACTATAATTTTTAATGGTGAAAGAAAATCTCCATGGCGCGTTTTCAAATTTGTTTAATCAAGCTCGGTAAAAGAACACACAGAATAGCAAATTTATTACAGCGCCAACTTCTGGGTAAAAATGTTTTTTTTATATCCCTTAAAGACAAATGCCGCATCATATCGGTGATTTAAAATAAAATGAAGCCTAAATAAAACATGCATTTATTTTCTTACCATTAAGCATGTTTGAGTTCTTTTTCTATCTTGCAGAAGTGTTTCCATGTGATTAACTTAAATGTGAAAATTCTTCTCAATAACTTGCTTTATTAACAAAATATATTGAAAAATATCCTTAAAATTGCCCCAAGTGTACTGGTTTTGCGTGAAATTTATGTAAAAGGCAATTTTCAATTATATACTTCAATAAAACTTTCAGAAATATTAGGTATTACCATCATTTAATGAATATAAAAATGCATATACTTTAAGAAAAATAAAACAATGCTCCTTACTAAGGTTGATATATCTTGTAGCAAGTGTTCAAAGCAATGATGTTCTTGTCAATTTTGTGCCACAATGTTCACCTCTCTTCACATATAAAGAGGTGGCATCATAAAGTTCTTCAATATTTATAGGCAAATAGTGTCCTTTTAACCTGTCACATGTTTTTTCTACACATTTGTTCAGGTATTTATACAATTATTTGTTCATGTAACAGCGGAATACTAAATGTGGTCAGAATTTGTCCCTGTCCCAAGTGTACATTTTGCAAGAAAGTTTTTTGAAATTTTTCATAAGATAGAATTTTCAAGGTTTTACATCATTTTCTTCAAGCCATTAATGCTTATCACAAGATGTACTGAAAATTTGATGCCAAAACCGTGTGAACTTTATTTGCAAGACAAATATCGTATTGTCCCAAGAGTACGAAATTTTTATCATGTTTGATGGACAGGTGATAGCTTTGAAAGGGACCTTTTCACAGTTGTTGGCATGTTTTGAAATAAGTCATTAAATGCTTTATATTGATACGTGTAAACATTGGATCTTAAAAGCTCCAGTAAAAAATCAAGAATAAAATTTGAAAAAAGGAAAAAAAAGTAGCCGCAGCTGGACTCGAACCAGTTACCCCCGGAGTCCTGGAGTAACCTGGAGTAAAAACGCATTAGCCCGCTCGTCTATTCTGCCAATCATACTTGGTTGAAGTATTTTATGAATTGTATGAGCAATCTTCGTCTTTTTACAAAATTTAACAACAACAACAGAACTCTCCAAATTATTCAATCGTTTTGCGTTGCAACACTTTATAATTTTTAGGTTTTCAAATCGTAAAAAGATGCATATATTGGCTATATTAGACCATGGTAAATGTTCAGTAATACTGTTTCCTCACAAATATCATAACTAAAACGAAAAAGTGCGAATCTGAAACAACTTTTTTTCAAGTTTGTCAATTTACCAAACCGTGAAAAGATCCCTTTAAAAAATAAACAAAGGCACTTATTTTCTGGAAAGAAGTACACAGAAGGCCAGCGCGGCTTATGTCATGGTCCTGTGTCTGTCGTGCGTGCGTCCGTCCGTGCATTAACTTTTCCTTTAAACATATTCTTCTCCTAAACTACTGGTCCAATTCTGATGATATTTCTCAGAAATGTTTCTGGATGAACCTCTTTCAAAATTGTTCAAATTATTCCCCTGGGGTCAAATTTGACCCTGCTCGGGGGTTACAAAATTGAAAATGTGCTTATATAAGGCCTATTTTGTGAAAACTTTCAAAAACTTCTCGTCCATAACCATTGGGCATAGGGCTATCAAATTTGGTATGTAGAGACATCTAATAGTCCTCTACCAAATTTGTTCAAATTATGCCCATGGGGTCAAATTTGACTCTGCCCCGGGAGTCATAAAATTGAACATATGCTTATATAGGGTCTATTTTGTGAAAACTTTACAAATCTTTTCGTCTATAAGCATTAGGCCTAGGGCTTCCATATTTGGTATGTATTGACATCTTATAGTCCTCTATCAAGTTTGTTCAAATTATGCCCCTTGGGTCAAATTTGAAACTGCCCCGGGGTCACAAAATTTAAAATATTATTATAAAAGGCTTATTGTCCTCTACCGGTTTCAACAGGGGGGACCAATGGTTTGCACTCTGTGCGTCCGTCTGTCTGTCACACTTTTCTGGATCCTGCGATAACTTTAAAAGTTCTTCATATTTTTTCATGAAACTTGAAACATGGATAGATGGCAATATGGATATTATGCATGTCATTTCACTTTGTTCCTACGTAAAAAATTGTGGTTGTTATGGCAACCAAAAAATTAAAAAAAATCTGAAAATGGTGGAATTTCTGACAATAGTGGAGCCGGTAGGGGACCATATTGCTTGACAATAGCCTTGTTTTGTGAAAACTTTCAAAATCCTCTTGTCTATATCCATTTGGCCTAGGGCTACCAAATTTGGTATGTAGTGACATCTTATAGTCCTCTACCAAGTTTGCTCAAATTATGTACCTGGGGTCAAGTTTGACCCTGCCCCGAGGGTCACAAAATTGAACATATGCTTATATAAGGCCTATTTTGTGCAAACTTTAAAAATCTACTTGTCCATAAATATATGGCATAGTGCTTCCAAATTTGGTGACATGTAATAGTTCTCTTCTTAGTTTTTTTCAAATTATGCCCCTGCCTTGGGGTCAAATTTGAAACTGCCCCAGGGGTCACAAAATTAAACATATGCTTATAAATGGCTTATTTTGGGAAAACTTTAAAAATCATTCTTGTCCATAACCATTGGGCCTAGGGCTACCAAATTGGGTATGACATCTTTTAGTCCTCTACCAAGTTTGTTCAAATTATGCCTCGGGGGGGGGGCTGTCACAAAATTGAATAAACGCTTATCGAGCGTCTATTTTGTGAAATCTTAAAAAATCTATTTGTCAAAAACCATTCGGACTATGGCTACCAAATTTGGTATGCAGTAACATCTTATTGTCCTCTACCAAGTTTGTTCAGCAGAGCTCCAGATAAGGGCCGTACAGCCGTAAATACGCCTTTTTCATGAAGATTTACGCATTTATTTTTATAAACTGAACGTACAATTACGACATTATTATTCATATTACGCATTTAGAAAAAAAAACAGGCCGTACCGATACGTCTGCGTCAGCGAGGCGTGATTTGTTTGTCTCTAACCTAACGGCGCGTTTCGTTAATTTAAATTACCGAAAAGTTGTAGACTGGGTTCATATATTAATGTCTATCTGTCGCGTGATTCCCTGTAACTTGTAAATCCGTCAAAAACAATATGTCTGCGCGCAATGGAATGCCGGCTTAACCGAAAGCGGTTCAAAACAACACTTTGTTGTCAAATAATGACTACATACGGGGTCCTCTAACCATCCTGACATTAAATATGTTAACCCAGGAAAGACATTTTTGTCCCGATATTAAACGATTTAATTGCATCCATGGCTTAAAACGTTAGAAAACACGATGGGAAACGGATGAGACAGTGATATAAGTGTTCATTTACTTAGCTTACTAGGTAGCTTGTGTTTTCTTGTCAAGAAAAATGAAGAAATAGTATAAGTCATGAGTTTTAATGTGTAGTTGTATTTGCATCATAATTCAGAATGGAAAACCTAATACAGTAACTGTTTAATAAGCTACATATATTTATTATAATTGCTGCAAATGTTTCTGTAAAGTCAGTTATACACCCTTCAATATCCATGAACACGGGTAGTACAGTACTATCTGTATTTTTGGATATGGTAGTACAGGTACTAATTGATTTTAAGTGTTACTCCTTTTCTTTCTGTCAGTAGCAGTACCGTTACTAATTTCACAAATCCTTAGCTGGAGCTCTGGTTCAGATTATGCCATTTAGGTCAAATTTGACCCTGACCCGCGGGTCACAAAATTGAACATTATATACACTTCTATCTTGCTTATTTTGTAAAAACTTTTAAAATATTCTTGTCCTTAACTCTAGGATCTCGGGCTACCACATTTTGTATGTAGAGCGATATAGTAGTCCTCTACAAAGTTTGCTCAAATTATGCCCCTGGGGTTAAATTTGACCCAGCCCAGGGGAGTCACAAAAGTGTACATCTGCTTAAATAGGGCCTATATTTAAGTATTTTCACATGCCGAGAATATTTGTTTCAGCCTTTTTTCAGCAGTGGAGCGGTACAGGGCCATCATGGCCCTCTTGTTTAGCCCCTGGTATGGTGGCACATAGCAGTTGAACTGTCAGTCCGTCTGTCAGTCTGTGATTCTTTCGGAAAACTTTAACATTGGATATAACTTTTGCAATATTCAAGACAGCAATTTGATATTTGGCATGCATGTGTATCTCATGGAGCTGCACATTTTCAATGGTGAAAGGTCAAGGTCATTTTTCAAGGTCAAATTTTGCAATATTGAAGATTGTAACTTGATATTTGGCATGCATGCATATCTCATGTAGCTGCACATTTTGAGTGGTGAAAGGTCAAGGTCATCCTTCAAGGTCAAAAGTCAAATTTTGCAATATTCAAGATAGCAACTACATATTTGGCATATATGCGTATCTCATGGAGCTGCAAATTTTGAGTGGTGAAAGGTCAAGGTCATCCTTCAAGGTTGAAAGTCAAATATATGGCTTCAAAGCAGCACACAGGGGGCATTGTGTTTCACAAACACAGTTCTTGTTTTTTTTAGCTCACCTGAGCACAACGTGAGCATGCAAATGTTAAAGTATGAGTACCACCCCAAATATTTTCAATATCCCTTGACATATTGCTTTCATATTATGCATACTTCTTTACCAACATGACCCCAACCTATAAACAGGAGCAGACAACTCTATCAAGCATTGTGTAATAATTATGGCCCTTTCTCCACTTAGAATATGCATATTATTGATAAATCTATGTTAAAGTTGGCGCACCACCCCAAATATTTTCAATGTTCCTTGGCATATTGCTTTTATATTTTGAATACTTATATACCAACATGAACCCAACCTTTAAACAAGAGCAGACAACTGTATCAATCATTTTGTAAGAATTATGGCCCTTTTTCACTTAGATTTATCAATTGCATATTATTGATAAATCAATGTTAAAGTTTGTATACCACCTCAAATATTTTCAATGTCACTTGACATATTGCTTTCATATTTTGCAAACTTCTTTACCAACATGACCCCAATCTATAAACAAGAGCACACAACTGTATCAAGCATTTTGTAAGAATTATGGCCCTTTTTTGTTTTAGTAACTGAATATTTTGTTATATTTTGTGTTAAGATCCACTTGCCTTCTTAAGTATCAAAGCTATTGCTTTCAAACTTCAAATATTTTCTAACTATCATGAGGGTACTGTACCTGCCAAGTTCAATTTGACCTTGACCTTTGAATGACCTTGACTTTGCATGTCAAAAGTAAATTTTAGTTAAATTGCCATAACATCTTTATTTATGATCAGATTTTATTAATACTTTGACAAAACAACTCTTACCTGAATACTGCAATGGATTCCACCCAAACAATACCCCAATCCAGAATCCCTGCCCCCCCCTCCCGCCCCCCACAATTTTTATTTCCTTTTTTATTTTTGAAAGATGTTCTAATAAATGACCACACCCCACATTATTTTTGAAGATCCTCTTATGAGTAACCCCACATTAAACCCCCCTCTCGACCCCCCCCCGACTTTTATCTTTCTCTTGATTACATGATTATAAGTTCCTGTGAGATTTGTCAGACCAACTCTCTGTATGCAATAATGATTAGGATGAAGGTGGAAGTGGCGGTAACTTGCCTTTTTCATGAATACATTGCTAATTACATCCCATGAGATTTGTCAGACCAACTCTATGTATGCAATAATGATGATGATAAAGGTGGTGTAGGTGGTTACTTGTCTTTCTCTTGATTACATGATTAAAAAGTGCCTGTGAGATTTGTCAGAACAACTCTATGTGTCCAATAACTATGTCGATGAAGGTGGCAGTGGTAATGACTTGATATGTCTGTGAGATATGAGTCTTCGTCTAACATAATTTAATTTTTATGTAAAATGGTGGTTCTTCATAAATTCTACATTTTATTTGCAAATGATGACCTCTACAAAGTTGTTCCAGGAGTACCATATTGCCTGACAATCTTTTGTTTTATTGTTAACTTAAACTGTACTTGATTCTAGCATGCCACTATACTTCTTTGAAGTAATTTGAGCAAATTTCTCACTGTTTAGTAATGTATACATTGTTTAAGGTACATAATAATTTCACATTTTGTAGGTGGACTTCAATATGTATGATCTACTTATGCTGCCACAATGTAAAGAAAACAATCACTGGGTTTTGCTGGTTGCAAGTGTTAAGTCCATGACTGTAACCGTTTACGACTCGTTGGGTGGTAACAACAAGGCCTTGTTCGATTTGTTCTGGTAAGGTTCAAAGCTGTAATTATGCCCCCCTTTGAAGAAGATGGGGTATATTGCTTTGCACATGTCGGTCGGTCGGTCCGTCGGTCGATCCGTCCACCTGGTGGTTTCCGGATGATAACTCAAGAACGCTTGGGCCTAGGATCATGAAACTAAACAGGAACATTGATCATGATTGGCAGATGACCCCTATAGATTTTGAGGTCACTAGGTCAAAGGTCAAGGTCACGGTGATTCGAAATGGTAAAATGGTCTTTGGATGATAACTCAAGAACGCATACGCGGCCAACATGGCGAACTCTGAACAATATTACTGAAGCAACTGGTCTGTAAGTCTAAATCTATAATTATCAGTCCAATGAAACATTATCATTTGAGTAAAATAAAGTGGATCAGTAAAAATATTATTAGAATATGAGATATTTTTGTTTATTTTGTATATTAAATATTGTTTTTATGTTTAATGTTGTTGATTTATATAAATATAGGCAGGACAGGGGAGGTAATACACTATTATATCTTTCTTACATACAGGGGAAACAAATGCAATAAGTTTAAATTTCATGTTTAATAAATAGAGGATATTTGTTCATGTCAGTGTGAGATAATTGGTTTTTTTTTCATTGTCCCTTGACATATTGCTTTTATAATTTGCATACTTGTTTACCAACAATCATTCCAAACCTATATTTCCCCGCCCTCCCCAACCTCACCCCTATAATTTTTTTTAAAACATCATCTAATAAATTCCACACCCCACATTAAACTCCCCTCTCACCACCCTACCCACCACCCCCCACCACAATTTTTTTTTGTAAACATCTTAATACATTTACCACACCCACAGTATACCCCCTCTCCACTCCCCCTACCCTCCTACCCCCCATCCCCCCTAATTTTTTTTAAACATCTAATTAATTACCACACCCCCACATTATACCCCTCCCTTCTCCTCACTCCCCCATACCCCCCACCCCCTTAAAACACAAAAAAACTTTTTTTTTTTTTTAAACATTAATAAATTTACCACATACCACATTTATAAGCCACACAAACCACCCCCCCACCCATCCCCCCCATTTTGATTTAAACATCTAATAAAATTACCACCCCCCATTATACCCCACTCTCACACCCCCTCCTACTCCCCCATCCCCCCAATTTATTTGTTTAACTTCTTATAAATTACCACACCCCACATTATACCCTCCTCTCACTCCCCCCTACCCCCACCCACAAAAATTTGTTTTTTTAAACATCTAATAAATTACCACACCCCACATTATACCCCCCTCTTACCTTCCCTACCCCCCCCCCTTCCCCCCCCCCCCACCTCCCACCCCCCCATTTTTTTTTCCTTTTTTTATTTTTGAAAGATCATCTAATAAATTATTGAATATGAACAATTTCCCCATGATGGCTTACGTTATACTGTAAAGCACTGGAATAGTCCTCTGACAGCTCTTGTTAGGTCACAAGGTCAAAGGTCAAGGTCACAGTGTCTCGAAATAGTAAAATGGTTTCCGGATGATAACTCAAGAATGCTAACGCTTAGGATCATGAAACTTCATAGGTACATTGATCATGACTGGCAGATGACCCCTATTGATTTTCAGGTCACTAGGTCAAAGGTCAAGGTCACAGTGACTCGAAATAGTACAATGGTTTCCGGATATCTTACATAAGGTCAAAGGTCAAGGTCACAGAGTTTTGTTTATCTTTTTGGGAAATAATTAATAAGCTAGTTATTTATCTGTTTTGAATACACAGTTGATGTACAGAGGACACTTTGGCAAGCAAGAGACTCAAGCATTTTAGTAGGCAAGAGCAATAGAGCTTGAGCCAGGCTCTGGACATTCACTGACCTCCCTGCAGTCAAGGCGGAAGTTACTGTTGTTGGAACAGTTATATAGTGACCAGCAGGAATGTTACTCAAGCCAAACACTTGACACTATACTAGCCCCCTCCTGTTTAGGTGGAAGCGATAGTAGTTGGGATAGTTATTTAGTGAGCAGCAGAAAACTTGAGTCAGACACTGGACATGTACTGGCATCCAAACTGTTTAGGTGGAAGTGATTGTGGTTGGAATAGTTGTCTAGTAAGCTACAAAAATATTATTCTAGCTAGACACTGGACCCTCGTGTTGAGGTGAAAGTGATTGTAGATGAAACAGTCGTAAAGTGAGCAGTACAGTGACTGTAACTCAAGCCAAACACTTGACCCTGTCCTGACCAACCTACTGTTTAAGTGGAAGCGACTATGCCTGGAAAAGTTGTCAAGTTGGAAAAGTTGTCAAGTCAAGAATTACAATTGCAAAGTCGGGTCAGGTAAGATTACATATATATCAATAACCGTCACAGACACAGTAGCATGCAGCCCAATCACATACATGTAATGCACGCTCAACTGAAAGTAAAGTTCTTAGATATATGCAGACCTGTTTTCTTCTACATATTCGCCGTAGTTACTACGGAGTATTAGGCTAAACTACGCACTACGGATGTGTACTGAAAAACTACGGATCCATCTATCAAAATGGTCAAATTTCAGTTTTTAAATCGTACTTTCGCTAATTTTCGGTCTTTGCGATTAATTAATCAATCATAATCATTTTGGCGCTTGCGTAGTAAGAAATCTTAAAATTCAAGCCACCCGGGGAACGAGTGCTGCTCGAGCTTTTCGAGTCGTCACCGAACAACAACTGACTTGCGTATTGGTTCGCAAATTTAGCCGAATATATATGATTTAACGTTGCTATCCAGTATACACATCTCTCTCTCTATTGCGGAGAATACAGACGATAGTCGATGTATCGGGATTTAGCACGCCTGTTTTTACACACGTCCTAGATGGCGGCAAGCAGACGAGAAATTGCGATTAACGGCGAAAGTAATAAATACCATTCAAATTAACAACGGATATCATATGGTCATTAGGGAATAATGTAATGTGTGTGTCAATTCACGCAAAATACTACGTTTGAGATAAAAATAAAAATAAAATATTTATCAGAAATATGCACCGTGAATGTGCGTCACGGAAACAAGTGTTGGAAAATTGTAGTTCAGTCTACTCACAAAGTTAAAGCATTTATTATAATGAGCTTCGTTCGCAAAAGGAAAGAGACAAACATAATTTGATTTATATGTTAGTGGATCTGTGTATACTCAGATTCATATGCATATTCTGCTTTTTATGTTTGTTACGCTTTACAGTTTAATGAAATAACATTGAACTGAGATTGTCAAGTGCAAGATATTGAAAGGTAAACAAATAAAATATATTATTTTAACTCCATTTAATACATTATTAACACAACAAGAACACTAAAGGGTGTTTGTCAATATTTGTTTATGTTTTCCCCTTATGATATTTAATTTTAAAAACTATTGAATTAAATTTATAGCTACTCTTAAAGAGCTTATGATCAAATGGTGAATTTAAGAATCTATAGATTATTGTAAGTTTAATATGCCTGTGGATGGATATTAGTTAAATATTGTCTTCATTGTAAGAAGACATTAAAGCAGCACTTTATAATATACAAATGCTGTCAAACATGCAGTTAAAAACAATTTTTATTGTGTTACTTATCATATTTATAATGCTTAGTGTTTCCCAATTTCATGGTTTATCGCGCTATTTTTTTCCAATTTCATGGTTTATCGCGCCATTTTCCCACACCAAATAGCAAAGGCTGTAACAAATAAAAGCAAATAAAATCACTTAACAGATTATTAGCAAGTAAATTCATCTAATGCTTTATGTACCGTTAAACTGATATGTGACCCAGTCATGGTGTTTTAATGCTCAAAATGATTGAAAAGGTTAAAACTACTGACAACAGCCCAAAACTACTGAGAGATGCCCTCCATACTACTGAAAAGCAATCGGAAGGGTAAACAGGTCTGTATATGCTTTTGTGATCTGTCATTGTCTGCTGTCAAATATGTGCTGCCTGTCATTTCAAGTACCAATTTTTTGTAAAAGTTTGGTACAATTTTTAATTGTGAGTGGTCTCCCTTGGATTTGTGTTGCTAATATATATCACTACCATTTCCAATGGTAAAATGTTGTAACAAATAATTGAATAATTTGAATATGCCATGATGGTTAATCGATATCCCGGTTAAACTAAATTATTAGTGTTTACAGTGATGTATGCATTTGATTTTGCGTTCGTTAGCTGTTCTCATTGACATCAGAGTTTTTCAAATTGCAGCGTTTATCTTACTCTGATATATTGCTAAAGTGCTAGAAGGTAAACTAAATTGCAGTGCATAGAACTAATTTGTGTAAGTTAACACATGTCATTTACCCACAATGTATTTGCTTACATTTCTATTTGGTTGATCTTTTTTAACAACAACAAAATACATCTGGAGCAGTTAGGCAAAACTTCCGTGTCATGAATACAAATATTAACAATCAATAAGAAACATCCTTAAGATTATTGCAATTTAAACAACGTGTTATGTTGCAGATAACATGTATGTTGCCTTCCTAAGTTTTGCTTGTCAGCATGATAGTGGCAGTCCAACTAGTGTTTTCTGGTCAAATTAGCAATCTTTGTATGAATCCGGAGCAATATATATATTTAAAGGACAATTTGTAAGTGACTATCTGATATAACTGTAAAGTTCAGGGCCCTCAATCCATTTTAGGGGAAGCGGGTCGTTACCCATAGCAGGGGGAATTTTCACGGCGTTTCCCTTTTTGGGGGATTTTTTAGTTACTCTCTAATTATTACATTTGTAAATGTTTGCACTATATTCATTTATTTTTTCATAAATTAGTATGTTTGGCAAGATTAAATTAAAATAGAAATGATATATATTATAATCATGAGACACATCTATCTATAATTTTTTTTATTTTTTTTTAGCCTGTTAGGAGGAATTTTTCCCCAAAAAAGGGGAGAAAAGTATACTTTTCAGGGGGGGATGCAACCAAATTTCGGCCGTGGATTTGACAGATTGAGGGCCCTGTAAAGTGAACTGACCCATCGTCCATCTTGTAGAGCAAAACCATAATTTATATTTAATGACATTTTATATATTAATACAGTTTAGAAAATGTCAGTATGTGTGTCACACAAATAATAGAACATACATTATGCCACAGTGGATGATTGGTGTTTGAGACGCAGTTCGTAGTTCGGAAGACGCGCAAAAGCAACTCACAAAGTGTTGATTATTTTAGTGTTTATTTTCATAAAGTACTCAATTAACAGCAATAATAACAATTATCTTTAGATAACACAGTTCTGACACACAGTGTTAATTGTTTAGTTAAATTCATGTTTGTTTAGAAGAAATGTTTTCTTGTTACGTTTAATGCAATTTATATATGTATTACAGAATAACACAAAGTCAAGTAAACAAGGACTTGACACATTTTTATCCCCCGCCAAAGTCGGAGGGATATAGTGTTGGTGTTGTCCGTCAGTCTGTCAGTCTGTCATCTGTTAGTCTGTCCATCACAAACTTTTCAGGTCTATATCTCAGAAATTATAATTATAAGATTGCATCATGAAACTTTATGAATTTATAGATATCAATGAAGAGAAGTGCCGTGCAGAAGAACCATAACCCTTCACTTTCTTAAATAAGGGTTATTGCTCTTTGTTGTTTTTGTATGATGTAACTTTTCAGGGCTATATCGCTGATACGACACAAGATTTCAACATGAAACTTCATGGATGTATAGATAATAAATGAGGAGAAGTGCCATTCACAAGAACCATAACCCTTAACTTTCTTAAATGAGAGTTATTGTCATTTGTTGTTTTTGTATGATGTAACTTTTCAGGGCTATATCTCAGATATGATACATGATTTCAACATGAACCTTCATGGGCGTATAGATATTAATAAGGAGAAGCTCCATGCACAAGAACCATACCCCTACACTTTCTTAAATAAGAGATATTGCCCTTTGTTTTTTGTGTATGATGTAACTACAAAAAAGTAAAAAAGGCACAACCCTACAAATAAGCTTTCTTTTAGTTATTCACCCATAAATAAACAAAATTTATTTGGTGGGAGATATCAATTAAACACATTTTCTTGATGTTTTAATTATAAAAGTGAGGACTTCTTTTTAATAAGATTTTTCTCAAAAACATTCTTATCAATCAAAATGAGGACTTTACACAGAACTTATTTTATTATAAAAGTGAGGACTTGACACACAGATTGAGTTATCATAAGAGTGAGTACTTAATGCACACTTCTTTTTATCAAAATGATGACTTGGTCTTCAATTAGGTTTTTTGAAAATAAGAACTTTCTCAAAAAAATTCTTATCAATCAAAATGAGGACTTTACACAAAACTTATTTTATTATAAAAGTGAGGACTCTACATACAATTGATTTATCATAAAAGTGAGGACTTGATACATATTTTATTTTATCAAAATGATGACTTGCCCTTCAATTAGGTTTTTTGAAAATAAGAATTAACCTCCAAAAACTCTTTATTTCATCAAAATGAGGACTTAACATACAATTCTTGACAAGCATGTCTTATGAATCATTTCCTGAATACAATAATTAGATGGACACTGGACAGTTATGTAGATTGATGTTGTGATTAAACATGGCTTTCGATGTTGTGATGCAGGAGATGATGCCAATGATTCACCATTAGAAGACATGACGGTAACAGTGGTTCAGAACTTGGCTCAACCAGAGTTCCACCAACATTCCGACATGCACACATCCAGCAAAACATACCAAGGTACTTGGGAGAGAAAATATTTGGTGCTCATATTCAACTATTCTTGTAAAACTTCAACGTGGACAAGTTTATGGATGTTGTGACAAAGGATTGCTCTCTTTCTTGTGAAACAGCTGGTAAGGCTGTTGATGCCCCAGATGCTCTAGAAGACATTAATTTTTAGCTTGACTATTGTATATGAAATATATATAGTGGAGCTATCCTACTCACCCCGGTATCGGCTTCCCGTAAGCGTTAGCTTGCAAATGTTAAAGTTTGCGTACTACCCCAAATATTTATTATGTCCCTTGACATATTTGTAAAATATTTTGCATACTTCTTTACCAACATGATCCCGACTTACAAACAAGAGCAGACAACTGTATCAAGCATTTTGTAAGAATAATGGCCTTTTTTTCCACTTAGAATATGCATATTATTAATAACTGTATGTTAAGGTTTGCGTACCACCACAAATATTTCCTATGTCCCTTGACATATTGCTTTAATATTGTGCATACTTCTTAACCAACATGACTCAAAATTGACCCTGCCTTAAGGGGTCAAAACATAGAAAAAAAAATAAAATCTTTACGTCCATAACCATTGGGCCTAGGGCTACCAAATTTGGTATGTAGTGACATCTAATAGTCCTCTACCAAGTTTGTTTAAATTATGCCCCTGGGGTCAAATTTGAACCTGCTATGGGGGTGTCAAAAAATCGAAAATTTGCTTATATAAGGCCTATTTTGTGCAAACTTTAAAAATCTTCTTGTCCTAAACCGTATGGCATAGGGCTACCAAATTTGGTATGTAATGACATCTTATCGTGCTCTACCAAGTTTGTTCAAATTAAGCCCCTGGGATCAAATTTGACCGTTCACCAGGATTCACAAAATTGAACATATGCTTATATTCAAACACTATGCGGACTGGATTTCATAGTTAAATTAAGCGTCTGACCAAATTATTTGCTACGACAAATATGCATTTTCAATCTGACTTAATTCGTCACTCATTGCGCATGTATTTGTAAAGCGTCTGTACTTTTAGTTTCTATTACGATGCGAAATAAAAATGGCTAAGAGTGGTTGAAAGACGTCCGAGATTGTTGCGTCAAAATATTTGCCGATCACAAACTTTTTCGAATCAAAAAAGCAAGAGCCAATAAGTGCCGACTCATTCGTGTTATCGGTTTTGTTACAAAATGTGTATACAGCAGTTGAGTTGACATTCAAAAAACATGAAGGAAAGTCTGTGACTGAACAAACCTGTCAAAAGTATAAAAAGGCATGTTCTTGGTTAAAAATTGTCGACATTTTTTAAGTTTATATCATGGACAGTTTCAAGGATTTAAGATATTACGAAACATAAGTTTATTAAAATTTATGATGATAGTTTACAGTTTTATTGTATCAATTCAAGTGTACAGCGTCAACAGAAGTAAATCAGCAATTATTTTAAGGTACTCTATTTGAAGAATGGAATCACCCTATTTTTAAAATTATCAATGGGTGAAAACCCTATTTCTCAAATAATTATCTGGGGCACTGAGTTCTGGAGGACTTTTCTCAATTTCAATGTAAATTATTTTTCATCAAGGCCAATTAGCTTGTTCGAAGCTAACAACAGGAAAATGTGAGCTGTGTCTGCATTAAAAGTTGTTTAACTTTTTCATAATTGAAATGTTTACAATTTACCATTTATTGAACTTGGCTATGCATAATGAAGTTCTGGGATGTTATTTTCAGCTCTGAACTGCGAAAAAATTGCATAATAATTACACTGGTTGCACTAAACTTAGTTACCTTTCATCTTTCCTTCCATTTAAATGTCCCTAAAGCAGACTTCCCCAAACTTTGCAGAAAGAGTTTAGGCATTGTATTACACACTCATTTTAACCATGGCATGCTATTGTACAACATGTCTTGTAGGAAATAATTTCGATAAAAAATATTTGCAGGAAATAATTTTTTTATTGCTGGATTCCACTTATAAGCATACCTAATAATAGCATTTTTCTGTTATTAGCATATTGAATGTCAAAGCACAGATTAATTCTTTTAAATTTCAATGTATTTTTCTTCTATTAATAGCATAATTTTTAACCCCAATATTCAGAATTCACTTTAAGTCTTTATAGCATAGACAATTATCAGAATGCCAAAAAATATGCTTTAAATATGCTCAATTGCATATGCAAATACCTTAGTATACAATACCATTTGAAAAATAGTTATCTTAAACATCAATCATATACAATGTTGCATTTAAATTTCCCTTTGACTATTAATTGTTAACAGATTTGACTTATTGTATGCCCCCAGTTGCTATATTTATACAAAAATGTGTGTTCCCGTTAATCGTATATTCCTGTTATTCGCATATTTTTTTCTGACATGGTATGCTAAGAACAGAAATCAACTGTAGCAACATATTAATCAGGAGTTATGGTTTGAATCTGTGAACTATAATTTTTAATGGTGAAAGAAAATCTCCATGGCGCGTTTTCAAATTTGTTTAATCAAGCTCGGTAAAAGAACACACAGAATAGCAAATTTATTACAGCGCCAACTTCTGGGTAAAAATGATTTTTTTATATCCCTTAAAGACAAATGCCGCATCATATCGGTGATTTAAAATAAAATGAAGCCTAAATAAAACATGCATTTATTTTCTTACCATTAAGCATGTTTGAGTTCTTTTTCTATCTTGCAGAAGTGTTTCCATGTGATTAACTTAAATGTGAAAATTCTTCTCAATAACTTGCTTTATTAACAAAATATATTGAAAAATATCCTTAAAATTGCCCCAAGTGTACTGGTTTTGCGTGAAATTTATGTAAAAGGCAATTTTCAATTATATACTTCAATAAAACTTTCAGAAATATTAGGTATTACCATCATTTAATGAATATAAAAATGCATATACTTTAAGAAAAATAAAACAATGCTCCTTACTAAGGTTGATATATCTTGTAGCAAGTGTTCAAAGCAATGATGTTCTTGTCAATTTTGTGCCACAATGTTCACCTCTCTTCACATATTAAGAGGTGGCATCATAAAGTTCTTCAATATTTATAGGCAAATAGTGTCCTTTTAACCTGTCACATGTTTTTTCTACACATTTGTTCAGGTATTTATACAATTATTTGTTCATGTAACAGCGGAATACTAAATGTGGTCAGAATTTGTCCCTGTCCCAAGTGTACATTTTGCAAGAAAGTTTTTTGAAATTTTTCATAAGATAGAATTTTCAAGGTTTTACATCATTTTCTTCAAGCCAGTAATGCTTATCACAAGATGTACTGAAAATTTGATGCCAAAACCGTGTGAACTTTATTTGCAAGACAAATATCGTATTGTCCCAAGAGTACGAAATTTTTATCATGTTTGATGGACAGGTGATAGCTTTGAAAGGGACCTTTTCACAGTTGTTGGCATGTTTTGAAATAAGTCATTAAATGCTTTATATGGATACGTGTAAACATTGGATCTTAAAAGCTCCAGTAAAAAATAAAGAATAAAATTTGAAAAAAGGAAAAAAAAGTAGCCGCAGCTGGACTCGAACCAGTTACCCCCGGAGTCCTGGAGTAACCTGGAGTAAAAACGCATTAGCCCGCTCGTCTATTCTGCCAATCATACTTGGTTGAAGTATTTTATGAATTATATGAGCAATCTTCGTCTTTTTACAAAATTTAACAACAACAACAGAACTCTCCAAATTATTCAATCGTTTTGCGTTGCAACACTTTATAATTTTTAGGTTTTCAAATCGTAAAAAGATGCATATATTGGCTATATTAGACCATGGTAAATGTTCAGTAATACTGTTTCCTCACAAATATCATAACTAAAACGAAAAAGTGCGAATCTAAAACAACTTTTTTTCAAGTTTGTCAATTTACCAAACCGTGAAAAGATCCCTTTAAAAAATAAACAAAGGCACTTATTTTCTGGAAAGAAGTACACAGAAGGCCAGCGCGGCTTATGTCATGGTCCTGTGTCTGTCGTGCGTGCGTCCGTCCGTGCATTAACTTTTCCTTTAAACATATTCTTCTCCTAAACTACTGGTCCAATTCTGATGATATTTCTCAGAAATGTTTCTGGATGAACCTCTTTCAAAATTGTTCAAATTATTCCCCTGGGGTCAAATTTGACCCTGCTCGGGGGTCACAAAATTTAAAATATTATTATAAAAGGCTTATTGTCCTCTACCGGTTTCAACAGAGGGGACCAATGGTTTGCACTCTGTGCGTCCGTCTGTCTGTCACACTTTTCTGGATCCTGCGATAACTTTAAAAGTTCTTCATATTTTTTCATGAAACTTAAAACATGGATAGATGGCAATATGGATATTATGCATGTCATTTCACTTTGTTCCTACGTAAAAAATTGTGGTTGTTATGGCAACCAAAAAATTAAAAAAATCTGAAAATGGTGGAATTTCTGACAATAGTGGAGCCGGTAGGGGACCATTTTGCTTGACAATAGCCTTGTTTTGTGAAAACTTTCAAAATCCTCTTGTCTATATCCATTTGGCCTAGGGCTACCAAATTTGGTATGTAGTGACATCTGATAGTCCTCTACCAAGTTTGCTCAAATTATGTACCTGGGGTCAAGTTTGACCCTGCCCCGAGGGTTACAAAATTGAACATATGCTTATATAAGGCCTATTTTGTGCAAACTTTAAAAATCTACTTGTCCATAAATATATGGCATAGTGCTTCCAAATTTGGTGACATGTATTAGTTCTCTTCTTAGTTTTTTCAAATTATGCCCCTGCCTTGGGGTCAAATTTGAAACTGCCCCAGGGGTCACAAAATTAAACATATGCTTATAAATGGCTTATTTTGGGTAAAATTTAAAAATCATTCTTGTCCATAACCATTGGGCCTAGGGCTACCAAATTGGGTATGACATCTTTTAGTCCTCTACCAAGTTTGTTCAAATTATGCCTCGGGGGGGGGCTGTCACAAAATTGAATAAACGCTTATCGAGCGTCTATTTTGTGAAATCTTAAAAAATCTATTTGTCAAAAACCATTCGGACTATGGCTACCAAATTTGGTATGCAGTAACATCTTATTGTCCTCTACCAAGTTTGTTCAGCAGAACTCCAGATAAGGGCCGTACAGCCGTAAATACGCCATAAACTGAACGTACAATTACGACATTATTATTCATATTACGCATTTAGAAAAAAAAACAGGCCGTACCGATACGTCTGCGTCAGCGAGGCGTGATTTGTTTGTCTCTAACCTAACGGCGCGTTTCGTTAATTTAAATTACCGAAAAGTTGTAGACTGGGTTCATATATTAATGTCTATCTGTCGCGTGATTCCCTGTAACTTGTAAATCCGTCAAAAACAATATGTCTGCGCGCAATGGAATGCCGGCTTAACCGAAAGCGGTTCAAAACAACACTTTGTTGTCAAATAATGACTACATACGGGGTCCTCTAACCATCCTGACATTAAATCTGTTAACCCAGGAAAGACATTTTTGTCCCGATATTAAACGATTTAATTGCATCCATGGCTTAAAACGTTAGAAAACACGATGGGAAACGGATGAGACAGTGATATAAGTGTTCATTTACTTAGCTTACTAGGTAGCTTGTGTTTTCTTGTCAAGAAAAATGAAGAAATAGTATAAGTCATGAGTTTTAATGTGTAGTTGTATTTGCATCATAATTCAGAATGGAAAACCTAATACAGTAACTGTTTAATAAGCTACATATATTTATTATAATTGCTGCAAATGTTTCTGTAAAGTCAGTTATACACCCTTCAATATCCATGAACACGGGTAGTACAGTACTATCTGTATTTTTGGATATGGTAGTACAGGTACTAATTGATTTTAAGTGTTACTCCTTTTCTTTCTGTCAGTAGCAGTACCGTTACTAATTTCACAAATCCTTAGCTGGAGCTCTGGTTCAGATTATGCCATTTAGGTCAAATTTGACCCTGACCCGCGGGTCACAAAATTGAACATTATATACACTTCTATCTTGCTTATTTTGTAAAAACTTTTAAAATATTCGTGTCCTTAACTCTAGGATCTCGGGCTACCACATTTTGTATGTAGAGAGATATAGTAGTCCTCTACAAAGTTTGCTCAAATTATGCCCCTGGGGTTAAATTTGACCCAGCCCAGGGGAGTCACAAAAGTGTACATCTGCTTAAATAGGGCCTATATTTAAGTATTTTCACATGCCGAGAATATTTGTTTCAGCCTTTTTTCAGCAGTGGAGCGGTACAGGGCCATCATGGCCCTCTTGTTTAGCCCCTGGTATGGTGGCACATAGCAGTTGAACTGTCAGTCCGTCTGTCAGTCTGTGATTCTTTCGGAAAACTTTAACATTGGATATAACTTTTGCAATATTCAAGACAGCAATTTGATATTTGGCATGCATGTGTATCTCATGGAGCTGCACATTTTCAATGGTGAAAGGTCAAGGTCATTTTTCAAGGTCAAATTTTGCAATATTGAAGATTGTAACTTGATATTTGGCATGCATGCATATCTCATGTAGCTGCACATTTTGAGTGGTGAAAGGTCAAGGTCATCCTTCAAGGTCAAAAGTCAAATTTTGCAATATTCAAGATAGCAACTACATATTTGGCATATATGCGTATCTCATGGAGCTGCAAATTTTGAGTGGTGAAAGGTCAAGGTCATCCTTCAAGGTTGAAAGTCAAATATATGGCTTCAAAGCAGCACACAGGGGGCATTGTGTTTCACAAACACAGTTATTGTTTTTTTTAGCTCACCTGAGCACAACGTGAGCATGCAAATGTTAAAGTATGAGTACCACCCCAAATATTTTCAATATCCCTTGACATATTGCTTTCATATTATGCATACTTCTTTACCAACATGACCCCAACCTATAAACAGGAGCAGACAACTCTATCAAGCATTGTGTAATAATTATGGCCCTTTCTCCACTTAGAATATGCATATTATTGATAAATCTATGTTAAAGTTGGCGCACCACCCCAAATATTTTCAATGTTCCTTGGCATATTGCTTTTATATTTTGAATACTTATATACCAACATGAACCCAACCTTTAAACAAGAGCAGACAACTGTATCAATCATTTTGTAAGAATTATGGCCCTTTTTCACTTAGATTTATCAATTGCATATTATTGATAAATCAATGTTAAAGTTTGTATACCACCTCAAATATTTTCAATGTCACTTGACATATTGCTTTCATATTTTGCAAACTTCTTTACCAACATGACCCCAATCTATAAACAAGAGCACACAACTGTATCAAGCATTTTGTAAGAATTATGGCCCTTTTTTGTTTTAGTAACTGAATATTTTGTTATATTTTGTGTTAAGATCCACTTGCCTTCTTAAGTATCAAAGCTATTGCTTTCAAACTTCAAATATTTTCTAACTATCATGAGGGTACTGTACCTGCCAAGTTCAATTTGACCTTGACCTTTGAATGACCTTGACTTTGAATGTCAAAAGTAAATTTCAGTTAAATTGCCATAACATCTTTATTTATGATCAGATTTTATTAATACTTTGACAAAACAACTCTTACCTGAATATTGCAATGGATTCCACCCAAACAAAACCCCAATCCAGAATCCCTGCCCCCCCCCCTCCCGCCCCCCACAATTTTTATTTCCTTTTTTATTTTTGAAAGATGTTCTAATAAATGACCACACCCCACATTATTTTTGAAGATCCTCTTATGAGTAACCCCACATTAAACCCCCCTCTCGACCCCCCCGACTTTTATCTTTCTCTTGATTACATGATTATAAGTTCCTGTGAGATTTGTCAGACCAACTCTCTGTATGCAATAATGATTAGGATGAAGGTGGAAGTGGCGGTAACTTGCCTTTTTCATGAATACATTGCTAATTACATCCCATGAGATTTGTCAGACCAACTCTATGTATGCAATAATGATGATGATAAAGGTGGTGTAGGTGGTTACTTGTCTTTCTCTTGATTACATGATTAAAAAGTGCCTGTGAGATTTGTCGGAACAACTCTATGTGTCCAATAACTATGTCGATGAAGGTGGCAGTGGTAATGACTTGATATGTCTGTGAGATATGAGTCTTCGTCTAACATAATTTGATTTTTATGTAAAATGGTGGTTCTTCATAAATTCTACATTTTATTTGCAAATGATGACCTCTACAAAGTTGTTCCAGGAGTACCATATTGCCTGACAATCTTTTGTTTTATTGTTAACTTAAACTGTACTTGATTCTAGCATGCCACTATACTTCTTTGAAGTAATTTGAGCAAATTTCTCACTGTTTAGTAATGTATACATTGTTTAAGGTACATAATAATTTCACATTTTGTAGGTGGACTTCAATATGTATGATCTACTTATGCTGCCACAATGTAAAGAAAACAATCACTGGGTTTTGCTGGTTGCAAGTGTTAAGTCCATGACTGTAACCGTTTACGACTCGTTGGGTGGTAACAACAAGGCCTTGTTCGATTTGTTCTGGTAAGGTTCGAAGCTGTAATTATGCCCCCTTTGAAGAAGAGGGGGTATATTGCTTTGCACATGTCGGTCGGTCGGTCCGTCGGTCGGTCCGTCCACCTGGTGGTTTCCGGATGATAACTCAAGAACGCTTGGGCCTAGGATCATGAAACTAAATAGGAACATTGATCATGATTGGCAGATGACCCCTATAGATTTTGAGGTCACTAGGTCAAAGGTCAAGGTCACGGTGATTCGAAATGGTAAAATGGTCTTTGGATGATAACTCAAGAACGCATACGCGGCCAACATGGCGAACTCTGAACAATATTACTGAAGCAACTGGTCTGTAAGTCTAAATCTATAATTATCAGTCCAATGAAACATTATCATTTGAGTAAAATAAAGTGGATCAGTAAAAATATTATTAGAATATGAGATATTTTTGTTTATTTTGTATATTAAATATTGTTTTTATGTTTAATTTTGTTGATTTATATAAATATAGGCAGGACAGGGGAGGTAATACACTATTATATCTTTCTTACATACAGGGGAAACAAATGCAATAAGTTTAAATTTCATGTT
Source organism: Dreissena polymorpha (assembly GCF_020536995.1). Lineage (NCBI taxonomy): Eukaryota > Metazoa > Mollusca > Bivalvia > Myida > Dreissenidae > Dreissena > Dreissena polymorpha. Next base: position 65,503,031 of record NC_068359.1, read on the forward strand.
TAATAAATAGAGGATATTTGTTCATGTCAGTGTGAGATAATTGGTTTTTTTTTCATTGTCCCTTGACATATTGCTTTTATAATTTGCATACTTGTTTACCAACATCATTCCAACCTATATTTCCCCGCCCTCCCCAACCTCACCCCTATAATTTTTTTTAAACATCATCTAATAAATTACCACACCCCACATTAAACTCCCCTCTCACCACCCCTACCCACCACCCCCCACCACAATTTTTTTTGTAAACATCTAATAAATTACCACATCCCACATTATACCCCCCTCTCACTCCCCCTACCCTCCTACCCCCATCCCCCCTAATTTTTAAACATCTAATTAATTACCACACCCCACATTATACCCCTCTCTCACTCCCCCCATACCCCCCACCCCCAAAACACAAAAAACTTTTTTTTATAAACATTAATAAATTACCACATACCACATTATATAGCTCACACCACCACCCCCCACCCATCCTCCCATTTTTTTAAAACATCTAATAAATTACCACCCCCACATTATACCCCCCTCTCACACCCCTCCTACTCCCCCATCCCCCCAATTTATTTGTTTAACTTCTTATAAATTACCACACCCCACATTATACCCTCCTCTCACTCCCCCCTACCCCCACCCACAAAAATTTGTTTTTTTAAACATCTAATAAATTACCACAACCCACATTATACCGCCCTCTTACCTTCCCTACCCCCCCCCCCCCTTCCCCCCCCACCTCCCACCCCCCCATTTTTTTTTATTTTTTTATTTTTGAAAGATCATCTAATAAATTATTGAATATGAACAATTTCCCCATGATGGCTTACGTTATACTGTAAAGCACTGGAATAGTCCTCTGACAGCTCTTGTTAGGTCACAAGGTCAAAGGTCAAGGTCACAGTGTCTCGAAATAGTAAAATGGTTTCCGGATGATAACTCAAGAATGCTAACGCTTAGGATCATGAAACTTCATAGGTACATTGATCATGACTGGCAGATGACCCCTATTGATTTTCAGGTCACTAGGTCAAAGGTCAAGGTCACAGTGACTCGAAATACTACAATGGTTTCCGGATATCTTACATTAGGTCAAAGGTCAAGGTCACAGAGTTTTGTTTATCTTTTTGGGAAATAATTAATAAGCTAGTTATTTATCTGTTTTGAATACACAGTTGATGTACAGAGGACACTTTGGCAAGCAAGAGACTCAAGCATTTTAGTAGGCAAGAGCAATAGAGCTTGAGCCAGGCTCTGGACATTCACTGACCTCCCTGCAGTCAAGGCGGAAGTTACTGTTGTTGGAACAGTTATATAGTGACCAGCAGGAATGTTACTCAAGCCAAACACTTGACACTATACTGGCCCCCTCCTGTTTAGGTGGAAGCGATAGTAGTTGGGATAGTTATTTAGTGAGCAGCAGAAAACTTGAGTCAGACACTGGACATGTACTGGCATCCAAACTGTTTAGGTGGAAGTGATTGTGGTTGGAATAGTTGTCTAGTAAGCTACAAAAATATTATTCTAGCTAGACACTGGACCCTCGTGTTGAGGTGAAAGTGATTGTAGATGAAACAGTCGTAAAGTGAGCAGTACAGTGACTGTAACTCAAGCCAAACACTTGACCCTGTCCTGACCAACCTACTGTTTAAGTGGAAGCGACTATGCCTGGAAAAGTTGTCAAGTTGGAAAAGTTGTCAAGTCAAGAATTACAATTGCAAAGTCGGGTCAGGTAAGATTACATATATATCAATAAACGTCACAGACCAAGTAGCATGCACTCCAATCACATACATGTAATGCACGCTCAACTGAAAGTAAAGTTCTTAGATATATGCAGACCTGTTTTCTTCTACATATTCGCCGTAGTTACTACGGAGTATTAGGCTAAACTACGCACTACGGATGTGTACTGAAAAACTACGGATCCATCTATCAAAATGGTCAAATTTCAGTTTTTAAATCGTACTTTCGCTAATTTTCGGTCTTTGCGATTAATTAATCAATCATAATCATTTTGGCGCTTGCGTAGTAAGAAATCTTAAAATTCAAGCCACCCGGGGAACGAGTGCTGCTCGAGCTTTTCGAGTCGTCACCGAACAACAACTGACTTGCGTATTGGTTCGCAAATTTAGCCGAATATATATGATTTAACGTTGCTATCCAGTATACACATCTCTCTCTCTATTGCGGAGAATACCGACGATAGTCGATGTATCGGGATTTAGCACGCCTGTTTTTACACACGTCCTAGATGGCGGCAAGCAGACGAGAAATTGCGATTAACGGCGAAAGTAATAAATACCATTCAAATTAACAACGGATATCATATGGTCATTAGGGAATAATGTAATGTGTGTGTCAATTCACGCAAAATACTACGTTTGAGATAAAAATAAAAATAAAATATTTATCAGAAATATGCACCGTGAATGTGCGTCACGGAAACAAGTGTTGGAAAATTGTAGTTCAGTCTACTCACAAAGTTAAAGCATTTATTATAATGAGCTTCGTTCGCAAAAGGAAAGAGACAAACATAATTTGATTTATATGTTAGTGGATCTGTGTATACTCAGATTCATATGCATATTCTGCTTTATTATGTTTGTTACGCTTTACAGTTTAATGAAATAACATTGAACTGAGATTGTCAAGTGCAAGATATTGAAAGGTAAACAAATAAAATATATTATTTTAACTCCATTTAATACATTATTAACACAAAAAGAACACTAAAGGTTGTTTGTCAATATTTGTTTATGTTTTCCCCTTATGATATTTAATTTTAAAAACTATTGAATTAAATTTATAGCTACTCTTAAAGAGCTTATGATCAAATGGTGAATTTAAGAATCTATAGATTATTGTAAGTTTAATATGCCTGTGGATGGATATTAATTAAATATTGTCTTCATTGTAAGAAGACATTAAAGCAGCACTTTATAATATACAAATGCTGTCAAACATGCAGTTAAAAACAATTTTTATTATGTTACTTATCATATTTATAATGCTTAGTGTTTCCCAATTTCATGGTTTATCGCGCTATTTTTTTCCAATTTCATGGTTTATCGCGCCATTTTCCCACACCAAATAGCAAAGGCTGTAACAAATAAAAGCAAATAAAATCACTTAACAGATTTAATTATTAGCAAGTAAATTCATCTAATGCTTTATGTACCGTTAAACTGATATGTGACCCAGTCATGGTGTTTTAATGCTCAAAATGATTGAAAAGGTTAAAACTACTGACAACAGCCCAAAACTACTGAGAGATGCCCTCCATACTACTGAAAAGCAATCGGAAGGGTAAACAGTTCTGTATATGCTTTTGTGATCTGTCATTGTCTGCTGTCAAATATGTGCTGCCTGTCATTTCAAGTACCATTTTTTGTAAAAGTTTGGTACAATTTTTAATTTTGAGTGGTCTCCCTTGGATTTGTGTTGCTAATATATATCACTACCATTTCCAATGGTAAAATGTTGTAACAAATAATTGAATAATTTGAATATGCCATGATGATTAATCGATATCCCGGTTAAACTAAATTATTAGTGTTTACAGTGATGTATGCATTTGATTTTGCGTTCGTTAGCTGTTCTCATTGACATCAGAGTTTTTCAAATTGCAGCGTTTATCTTACTCTGATATATTGCTAAAGTGCTAGAAGGTAAACTAAATTGCAGTGCATAGAACTAATTTGTGTAAGTTAACACATGTCATTTACCCACAATGTATTTGCTTACATTTCTATTTGGTTGATCTTTTTTAACAACAACAAAATACATCTGGAGCAGTTAGGCAAAACTTCCGTGTCATGAATACAAATATTAACAATCAATAAGAAACATCCTTAAGATTATTGCAATTTAAACAACGTGTTATGTTGCAGATAACATGTATGTTGCCTTCCTAAGTTTTGCTTGTCAGCATGATAGTGGCAGTCCAACTAGTGTTTTCTGGTCAAATTAGCAATCTTTGTATGAATCCGGAGCAATATATATATTTATAGGACAATTTGTAAGTGACTATCTGATATAACTGTAAAGTTCAGGGCCCTCAATCCATTTTAGGGGAAGCGGGTCGTTACCCATAGCAGGGGGAATTTTCACGGCGTTTCCCTTTTTGGGGGATTTTTTAGTTACTCTCTAATTATTACATTTGTAAATGTTTGCACTATATTCATTTATTTTTTCATACATTAGTATGTTTGGCAAGATTAAATTAAAATAGAAATGATATATATTATAATCATGAGACACATCTATCTATAATTTTTTTTATTTTTTTTTTAGCCTGTTAGGAGGAATTTTTCCCCCAAAAAGGGGAGAAAAGTATACTTTTCAGGGGGGGATGCAACCAAATTTCGGCCGTGGATTTGACAGATTGAGGGCCCTGTAAAGTGAACTGACCCATCGTCCATCTTGTAGAGCAAAACCATAATTTATATTTAATGACATTTTATATATTAATACAGTTTAGAAAATGTCAGTATGTGTGTCACACAAATAATAGAACATACATTATGCCACAGTGGATGATTGGTGTTTGAGACGCAGTTCGTAGTTCGGAAGACGCGCAAAAGCAACTCACAAAGTGTTGATTATTTTAGTGTTTATTTTCATAAAGTACTCAATTAACAGCAATAATAACAATTATCTTTAAACGGCCACCGGAAAAACTTTGCGAAACCGAAATTTCGCAAACTTAAGTACCCTTTTTCTTGAAGGTTTGCTTATTTGTGATAAAGTATAAGATAAAAGTCTTACTTGTGATTAATAATTGGTTATTTTTGCTTGTTAAATGCGTTTTCTTCACTATGAACTTTATTTGCAAAGTTGGGGTTCCCATGGGATTTTTGTAATATCCCATGGGATTTTTCATTATCCCATGGGAATTTTGGTTTCTCCCATGGGATTTTTCTCCAGCTTTTTTTATGGGAGAAAAAATCCCATGGGATTTTCAAAAACATAAAACACGTTCGTTTGTGCTTAGTTATCGATTTTAAGCATTGTTAAAGCATTTGTGCTTATTTTCGTTCAATTTACTTTGATAGAAAAAAAATCCCATTTTTTTATGGGAAAAAAAAATCCCATGGGATTTTTTTCTGATTTTTAGAGATTTATTCATGTAACCTTCAGAAACACTACCTTTTAACAAATGATGAGCATTTCTCGCGATTTCAACGCGTTATATCGTGTTTTAAAATAATAAAAAAATCCCATGGGATTTTATTGTCCAATGGGATTTTTTTGTCCCATGGGATTTTTTTTCCCATGGGATTTTTTTTCCAATGGGATTTTTTTTAAGGTATAAGTTTCTAAAAGCTATATAATAATAATAATAATAATAATAATAATAATAATAATAATAATAATAATAATAATAATAATATTAATAATAATAATAATAATAATAATAATCGTGCTCAATATGATGAATTTGTACTTTTAAGCGACTAATATTTTTATTCGAGCCGATCGTCGAGTCCGAATGGTGAGTATAAGAGCAATTTACCAGTACAAATAAATCTCACTTGTGAAGAGAACGCTACCGTACTATAAAATAATCTTGATAATAAGTCATATCATTTCTCGACAGAAAATGAAAACAGTATCCATATTGATGTCAGCAATGTCCCCTGCTATGATAAATATTGACAAAATGAAAAACCTTGACAATAATTCCGTGTCGAATACGCATTAGATTATAGCAATCAAATTCATATAAGCATTGATAAGATAATTTGCGAAAATGGGTCTTATGTCAAATACGGCAAGCGTAGCTCCATTCCATAATGTCCGGTATTAAGTCACGTCAAGTTTCGTGGTCGAATTATAGCATAATAATCATTTTCACATTTCGCGAATCATATGAGTTTCCCTACATATATTGTGTTAAAATTTATGTTACACTAATGTGCGATGATAAAAAGGGGATTTCGGTAATTCTACATTCGCCTGCCTAGTACCGAAATCCCCATATTTACGCCTTAAAGGGTCAATAGGTCATCGGTATGAATGGTTTTTGACTTCACATGAATGTTAAGGTGCAAAAAAATGATATTAATTTTAATTATTAAGCACTCTTGACAGCATTAAGTTGCCTCTCAGTGGGGATTTCGGTTATTCTACACTAGAACTTAAACGCGCGCCGGTACCGAAATCCTGCTGTACAAACCTTCAAGTGTCAACAAAATTATTATAGTGTTTTTTTTTCATTAGCAACCAGTGACATGTATTATCTCCCATTCGGTTACTTCTTTTGGAAAATAATTAGCGGGGATTTCGGTACTGCTACATTCGTACGCCCAGAGCCGAAATCACCCATGTTTACGCCAATCCCCCATATTACGCCTTAAAGGGTCTATATGTCATTATGTTTGGGTTTTGGCTTTGCATTAATGTTGATTTGTACACAATCATATTAGTGTTAATCAGTTAAACACTCTTATCAGAATATTTTTTCCATTATTAAATAGTTTATTAATGTGAAAAATGTGTAAACGAATGTAAAAAAGGTAAAATGTACATTTAAAACATTGGTTACACAAAAGTATATGTAAATATAACATGACATAGTAATAATAAGTCTTCAGAAAGTATTTTCCAAACAAATCTGATGAAACAAATGATATCGTACTACCTTATTTACAATATGCTATACACTTTTGCAATTTAGTTATCAATGTTTAATCAAAGCATAAATCAGGATAATATGTTGCCTCTTAGCGGGGATTTCGGTAATTCTTAACAAGCACATAAACCCGCGCCGGTACCGAAATCCCCGCTGTACAAACCTTCAAGTGTAAAAAAATACTGATTTAGGTTTAAATAAAGGGAACAATAGTATTTTTGGCCACCAAAAAGCACTTCCGCGTCAACAAAACGATTGAAATTATGTCAGAAACCCAGCTTTTCATTGTATATATTGCAATACACCATCGGCCGCCGAGAGCGGAATACTGCGCTTGGCCGCTAAACAATGTGGATTGCATCAAATTAAATGTCAATTTTCGATTTTATTACAAAAATAAACACTGCCTTTTTATAAATATGTCAAGCACGTACACTTAACAAAAAAATCGATATATCTTTATGTAATGTAGAAAAGTAAAGCGCTTTATATATAACAATGTTTTATAATGTCTCTCTGGTTGAGAAAAAAAACTAAACAAAACCATGTAGAACATATATGTTTTCATAATTAAAAAAAGATATTTAATGATGCACGTGATGTTTTATAATTGATATAAGTTCACGTGTCATTGAACGAGTTAAGGGAGAGATGCGAATTAAATTACACATAATTAAAAAATGATACTATACTGTCAGCTTGATTTATAAATTGTGTTCCATCGCGCCAATATATTCATTGTTCCATGAAATTGTGCATAAAAGCAAAACGATTGAAATTATGTCAGAAATCCTGCTTTTCACATGAAATGATCTTTAACACTTTATTTATTCCAATCAGGTAATTAATAATAATAGGGGAAGTCTATACTGTGTATTAGAAACTTGTTGTGGTGATCCCTATCTTATCCGCTCAATACACATCCACCTGGCTACTGTACAGAAAAAATTAGATTTACTTCCAAAATAACTGATTTCATTAATTGCTAACTTGTTGTCTACATTTTAAATTAACAACGATAATGGATCAACATCACCGTTGCACAATTATTAAGTTCACAGTAATCTGTACTTTAAATAGATAGCCTAATTAAAGACGGTGCTAATAAAGAACAAAGCGTGAATGTGGATATTAAGAAATTAGATCCTTTTTTGCATGACACTGGCAGTATATCATTTTATCTTATATAAATAAGCCACATTTAAGACATGGATAAAATTAAAATAAGACAA
>NC_068359.1:65510999-65533499 GCF_020536995.1 Dreissena polymorpha
TGCCGTTTATTTAAAACGCACATGCCCTAACATCCATGCACAACATAAAATAACACAAAAGGGATGTATATCAGTGAAACAATATACAACAAGCTAGCATTTACAGGATCAATTTAACATTAGACCCAAAGTGCGTGAGTTAAATAATTAAATTACTTGTGTTGCCTCTCGGAAAAACTCAGATTCCTGTAATAAAATATCAACCAACAGGAGCGACAGGACTCGTACATGATGACAACATATCAACACGCGAAAAAATTCAAATATGTGGAAAGATAACTCCGGATCATCAAAGGTAAAGGAAAAGGGTGGTCCGCGTCCATGGGGAAGGCAGCAACGGCTCTCTGATGGACATTCGATACCTGCCTTTTGTTTCCAACCGTGGATTACCTTTTCTTTAGTGAAAAACGGGGGTGTGGAATGAAAACGTGGCCCGGGCTCTTTCTCTGTCGCGCTCGCTTCTCCGTCGTCGCCTCCGTCCTCGCGTGCGAAGCGTGCAATGCGTTCTTGCGTGCGTGCTTTCGCGCGAGTTTGTGTGCGTGTGGGAGTGAGAGTATGTGTATGCATATTTACGAATACTTGAATTTTCGCATTTTATAGATTTGATTATTCTTTCCCTGTCAAGGGCACGTGCATAGCCAGCAATAGCAAAAGGTGTTACTTGAACAAAAGCTTTATTTAACTGCCTGTTAACTGTTAACAGTTACCTTACTGTGTAAATATTCTAACTTATCGAGACAAGATACACCTTAAACAAATATCCATTCAGATTAAAATCAAAAACGTTTCTCGTTAAATAATTCCGAAATGAAGTCTCTTTATCTATTATTTGAAGTAAAAGTTTCATTTGTTCTGCCGATGACCTTAATTACATTATAAATAACGCCGGCGGCTGTTGTTCTTTCCGCTGCATCTAATCACAAAACGTATGTTACCCTAAGAAATCAATTAAGCAGACAAATCTGTAAAAAAAAGGGTTTGTCGTACGTAGCTTATCATTTGGGCCATTCAATGCGACATGCAACATAAAATGTAGATTAAGAAGCTGTTACTAATCCGGGAAAAAGCTTAATCGAAATAATATTGTGCAAAACTTAACTTAATAATACATGTCCATAACGCATTGATTAAAGGGAAATCTTGAAATAGATGGGTGTAATCAAAATGTATAGTGTTTGTCCATGGAAAATAAACACACATACAAATATGTGTTAGGTTTATCATGTTGAAAATAGCATGTGCGCGTTTGTATTGAATAATTATACTGCGTTTAACCAATCAAATTCGCTTTCCCTGTAACTTTTATCATAATGTGTGCATTGAGGGGATATTCGTTCTTTAAAATCAAATACGCTTTGCCAGTAACTTATATTACAATTTGTGCAATAAGAGGATGTTCGATCTTTAAAATCAAATACGATTTGCCAGTATCTGAGTTTTACGTTATAGTGCAGTTCTTTACCATTCTTTACTTGAACTTTAAAAAATGGAATCTACTATTTTAAAGAGATGTGTATATGTACTTTAACACTCTATTATGGCTAAAACTGTTCACACCCGTTCTAAATCTGTCATATATATTGAAAATAGAAGTGTGTCGTATTGAATTCCGCTGACTCTTTTTTTCAAAGTATGCACTTATTTCAAAATAATTAAATCAACACGGTTATGAACAGCGATTGAACAATTTATTACGGACACCCATCGGTATTAAAACAATGCTGTTTAATACATGTGCAGTCTCGTCGGGATTGACATAAATTGCACAACATGTCTCCTAATTCTGCTCTGGCACGTTCCGTTTGCACCATATTCTGGGCATCAAACTCTGGAAATAAACAAGAATTAGCAAATCTTTTCAGCATGTGCCAACTTTTAACTTAAATAAAAAATGTTAATTGTATGATCAAAATACCATTATATATGTGTTATTCAACATGGAAAAACTTAATATTCGTAAAGTTACATATATTCAGTTATTGAATTTACAACGTGTAAGATGTTGATACAAATAACATATACCTTGGTGATGTGCATATGCACATTATACATATATAACTTGATTCAATAAAAAAACGTTGTACGCCTTGTAAATTGAAATTTAACTAAACCAAAACATAGCCATTCCTATTATTTTTGTACGCAGTTTTCTGTCCTATTAATAATTGTGTGTAACAACTTTAATTGTTAACCAAAAATTGTAAGCTTAGCTAGTAACAAACTATCGAGAATTGAGCAAACAATGGTGTTTGCAGACATATGCGTACATTGAGGACTGTTAGACATAAGCTCTTCCTAATATTGCTTCATTCGATATTGTGTTTGAATTAGTTTACTTTGTTTTTTACGTTGTTTGTACATGATAAAGACAAGTGATCATTTGTACAACTCTAACACTAACTGAACTGCAGAGCAGATGTAATTCTTCGAGACATGCATTCATTATAGGTAAAGCTATATTGTATTAGTGGAGGCAACATTTAAAGAAAGCACGGTAACCGTAGTGAAGAGTTTAACCTACTTTTGCCTGCTTCAATGTATTCTCTGTAGAACCAAGACATAATCTGTGGAGTGAAAAGCAAGTCTTCGTCAATGTTGAGTGACAAGGCCATCGCCTTCCGGAACTCGTTGAAATCTGCCCACTGGGACGCATTAAAATGCAAAGACTGCAACCGAAATAGTATTGCATTAATATTGCAATCGTTGCAACTGTTTCAACAATATGTTCACATACCTAGCTTGGTGTTTACTAACATTATCATGTGTGGTGTCTAGATGGTTTCCGTTTCTTTAATCGCTGTTAAAACCAATTATTATTTTCTTATGTAGTTATTTGCAATCAGAACTGCTTCACGATGTAATGTATGTTCACATCTTTAATGTTATCCCAATATATTGTTCCGAATTATCGCCAAAATTGTTTGTTTCTTGTTCAAACCGTGCATAACGTGCAGTTTCACTTTATAAAGTAAACGTCGATTTGCGTAATATATTTCAATAAATATATTTTATTACAATATATATTCATGGTTGTTAATGTCAACTTTATAAATTAAGCATACTTGATTGATTTGTCAATTTTTAACTCACTCGTAAGTCAAAACAATTCGAACATAATTGATTAGCAAATTAAACATAAAATTTACAGTTTTAATGGTTTATTTAATAAAGAAAATTAATCCAAACGTACATTTATTTGTATTATATTTAATTGTTTTAATCCAATTAAATAAATAAGCTGTGTTTACAAACTATATGTAAGATAGTTCAGATAAATTAAACATTAAGATGTGTATTAAAAATCGAAATTTTTTACCTCTTGTTTTGTGACTGACCACGTTTTGAATTGACTGTCTTTCAGTGGAAAATTCTGTTGTATCTTAGACGTTTTTCCACGTAATGTAACATATGTTATCATTAGAAAAACACATTTAACAAATGCCAGAAACAGCATAAACATCAGTATATACTTCATTTCTATAGTGTTTTCATTCAGGAACTGATCAACATTAAACTTTAAAATACGGCGTTTGCCTGATCAACCTTATCTTTTAAATACAGTTGTACGTATTGCAAGAAAATCTGTCGCAATCCGATCAAAATGTAAACCATTCCATGTAGCAAAGGGCGGATTATGTATTATTAAATACGAATCAATTCATGTAAAACAATAATAACATGTGAATTGTTATTTGCACTAAGTATGCTTAGTGCCTACATGCTGAGGTCAAAAATATTATAACAAATATGGATTATGGCAAATTGATGCTTTTCTTCATTTTCTTCATTTGCAAAATAGACAAGTTTTATCAAAAAATAATCCTAGTTAATACGAAATGTGAATTTCATTATTTTATAACGCGTGTGTATGCGAAGTTCGTCGCATATGTGTGTTAAGATTCACAGCAACTATGTACAATGGTTGCTGACACGTCTTTGTATACAATTGTCTTTTAAAACGCATTTGACGTTCGATGCAGAAGAGCTAAAAAGAACAAGTTTAAATTACATGTAGTCTGGGCGGAACCACATACACGGACTTGTAGTATGTCTTGTGTTTAACATAAAATGACTTCAGTAAATTTATGTATTTAGGACACTGCGAACAAGTTATAAAAAAACTGCGGGTTATGGTTGAGCGAAGGATTTAACCTGCGATTATTTTTTGGTTCATGTTTCCGTAGGAGACCAGTAAACTACGCACGCGCAACATATAAACACGATTGTTTTAAATGCTAATTTTCCCAGACGTATACTAAGACGCCGTTCAAAATAATGGCGGTAAAGACAGACACTCGGTCACACGTTTCATCACGTTAATTATTAGGAATGAATATTTGACAAGTGTTCTTCATATTAACATGTTAACCCACGACAAAATATATATATCTCGCTACGTCGATGTCAGTTGCTGAACAAAGAATCCAATACGCATCCATATACGTTTTGATCGTAATATACATGAAACGTATATCTGTAGGATACCTTTTTAGCATAGGTGTACCGTGCTAAGAATGTGTGTGATTTCGTAAAAAATTTCGCATTGAACTATAAAAGGAGGAAACAATTTTATACTAAATAATCATTATATTTTTAATAATAGAGTTTATGTTGTTGTTTTTTAATTTATCTAGAAACGTTAACAAAGTGTTGATGTTCTGCTCTCATTTTCAAAATATTTGGTTATCAAATGAAATAAAATAGTTTACGTTCACTGCTATATAAACTCCGAATACTATTATTCGGGCTTTTTTCTTGTAGTTTGTACTTACTATTGCTACTTAAAGAAGGTTTTATTGTATACGTGTTTATAAGCATGTAATATACAGCGGGCATTGTCGAGTCATCCAGTTTACGTGTGGTTGAATCATTTTGTTCAAAAGATGTCGCCATTGCGATAAAGAGAGTTCCCAATTCAAAGACAAATAACTACAAAAATACTGAATATCTGAATGTGAATATAATTTATTTCACAAAGTATGTTTAACATAAAGACGTTATTATTGATGCTATATGTTAAAATTTATATTGACTGATTTAAAGTATTGAAATAAAATATCTTGAACATATAAAAGGTGATTATTGATCCGTTCAAAACTTGACAGATACTTTCAATAAAATTAATTTACTACTATTATAATGCAAAAATATCAAAGTTCATATCGTGATCATATTAGAAATGCTTTCCCATGCTTTCAGCCCATATCTCTAATTCTAGAGAGACATGCATGAGATGCTAACTACAAGGTTCATCCAGAAACAAAAACTCCATAATTCCACATAAATGCGGCATGTGCACAACATATGGAGCCTACAACATAATACGAAGTGATACGATCATTGTTTGCGTGAATCATAACAAAATATGTTGCATTGCAGAGGAATCTCGTTTAAAGCCATTTGATACGTAATATAATTCTAAAATAGAAAAGTGATTGTTGTTTCATCTTTTATCATACTTCATATACGTACGCAAACGTCACATTAATATTGTACCGCTTGAAGGGGCAGAACAACTTTAAGTGCAAATAGGATTTGATACAGTGAACAACAAAAAAGCATCGACAAACAGGCACTTAAAAAACCTGTAAACGTAGATCGTGCTTGTATTCATTTGCATGAGCTCCGTCTAGCAATTGACGATGAAGCAGTATATCTTAATGCACGGGCAGTTGTTGGTCTGCGTACAGTAGGCGCACCAAATGTCAGACAGATTTCGGGTGATTGTCCTTACGTCATCATCTTTCAACTTTGGATCGAAACCTGAAATACGTTACATCGGTTAAGAATGTAATTGCATTGAATTGTCAATAAATAATGCAACTATTAAGATGTTAAAGCGCATCATGCATTATAAATATGTGTTAAGTACGTATACTTTAATGTAAGGTTTCTCAACGGAGACGCCTTCAAGCTATATGCTTAATGAAACGTGGTTTTTACAATAACATGTGGCTGAGGACAATTAATGTATTATATCACATCGTCAAACAAATTACCCAGACAATGCATATAAATATAGAAAGTTTGAGCATTAGATATGAAATGTTAAGAGCAATAACGTCAATTATTGTTTTTGTTTGTTTAACATGTTTTTATGAAATCTTTAAATACATTCCATCTTAATAAAATGCAACTACTATCGTATACAGTGAATATTTAGTTTATAACTATGTGCATACTAGTTGTTTACATAAACTTATCATGCAAATTAGTCAGTGCAATCTGAAAGATTACCACATGAGTAAAACAACACTTGTTAAATTTACGTGATGAGTGTGCAAAAGTCAGAATGCAATCTTTCCAATAAGTGTGAATTTATTTGATGCACTTCCTGTTAACTACCGACAATAAATACGGAATACAATGCGTTGCATGCGAATCTTTTCAAACAATATCAAAGTACACTCAAACGACCCATATAAACTTTGGGACTTTTCTTACGCAACACGCACGTTGAGACTTTTCTGGAGCAATACTTTTCAAACGTGAATATCTCAATTATGACAAAAGATTTATATTTTAAAATTGTAGATGTGGTCATTTGACCATATTTTGTGCACGCTCACGATACAAGCATTCATCCGCGACGATAGGAGACTTTATACCTCAGTCACAAAAGGAGACCGCTCACCGTCCAATCAACGGACGACGTATTTTCCGCTCATCAGGCTGGCGCCCATTTTGTAGCATCGGGCGGCGTCCTGATTAATGTTCAATCTCACTTAAAATTGTATCCGACGTCGGACACGGGATTGAATCGAGTTGAGATCGAAAAAAGATCTGACGATCAACTCACGGTTATCGCCCGGCGATCTCCCGACATCGGATTCATTGAACGTGTATCGGCAAAAGTAAAGGTATTTCCCAGTGATGCCTCTGCTGGCGACCGTCTGATTTCCGGAGGGCCTCCGCACGATGACCCACGGACGCCGGACGGCGCTCGTTATGATACACGTTCAATGAATCCGATGTCTGGCGCACGCCGCGCGATAACCGTGTGTTGATCGTCCGATCTTTATTCGCTCTCAACTCGATTTCTTTCCGGACTAAATGTCGGGTAACACAATGGGTGAGATTAAAAATTAATCCGTACGCCGCCCGATGCTACAAAATGATCCGGTTCCCATGCGATCATAGGCCGGGCGCCAGCCCGATGAGCGGAAAAATACGTCGTCCGCTGATTTAACGGTGATCGGTGTCTATTTGTGACTGAGTAATGAAACTATGTCAATCATCGGACGGCGAACAGTTCAGACGTGTCCTGTCCTTCCGATGCCTGGAGAGCGTTCTAATCGGCCGGCGACCGGTTTATTTGTGACTTAGACATTAGCAATTTGGTAAGTTAGCCTGCAATATGCCTTGTGTGCGGCTGCGCATTATAATATTCATAGAAGCGATATTTTATGTTAACATTGTTATGTTTTCCTGGTGAAATTATCCACCTAAAATAATCAGATTGAAGTACAATTAGCATAATGTTTTGTTTCACAATTTTACGTGAACACATATCAAATCATGCCACACGTGATGTAGCGTCCTACCGTCACGGATGAATGATTTTATCGTGAGCTTTCACATATTAAGTGAAATAATTTAATATACAATTTTCAATCAAAATATTATATCTTAACTGGAATATAGAAGTTTGGAAAGTATTGCGTAAGAAAAGCATCGAAGTGTATCACTAAATTTGTATAAACCGTTTTATGTTGTCTGTTTAAAATACCCCGAAATGCTTAAATACCAGTTTATCTATAAATGGTTATGCCTAGACTTACGTATTCGTTTGTCCAAGAATTCCTTTCTGAAATACTCTTTTACTCCTGGGACAGAGAACATGTCTTTACTGACCTTCATTTTCTTTGACATGGTCGCACGGAAGATATTAAACTGTGCTTTTCGAAACTGAAATGAACGTTTATGAATATTGCAAATAGTGCAAGTAAAGGCAAACAAGATACACTGACAATAAATACTCGTGTTCATGGTAAGCACGTTCGCCATTTCGTACTAGGTGTACTTTTACCAGAGTATAGGGTAACGACCTCAGTCTAATCAGTGGAATAAGGAATAATGATTTTAACCAAAACAAATACTAGCAATAATAGTTCATGATTTTGAATCCAAATTATTGCGACGTACACAGACTGGAATGGTCTTGTTAATAGTTTGGTAAAATTTAAACAATAATTGTAATATATTCAAATTCACAATAAAATCACAATCGTGTAACGCTTTTCTTACATAATTTGGAAAATGCGCGCAGTAATATAATAGTGAAACGCTTTTATTAGATAAGTTAGAAAATGCCAGCAGTAATAAAATAGTGTAACGCTTTTCTTAGAAAATTTGGAAAATGCTAGCAGTAATAAAATAGTGTAACGCTTTTCTTACATAATTTGGAAAATGCGTGCAGTAATAAAAAAGTGTTTATACTTTACTAAGTCAGCGTGATGCAATGGAAGCGCTCTAGAATATGCTTCCAGAGGGCCCAGATTTGTATCCCATTGAATGCATCATGTGTATTAATCTTGTTTACGTATTAATGTAATAAGCTAAGACTTCTAAAGGCCGTATGAATTTGTTTGTTAGCTTATTTGATGACAGATTGTTAAACACGAACATATGAGCGACGCTCTGTGAAAAGGGGGTTCAATTTATGTGCGTACAGTGTCGTCCAAGATTAGCATGTACAGTCCGCACAGGCTAATCAGGGACGACACATTCCGCTGTTATCATATTTTTATGTTAAGAGAGAGTCTCTTCTTAGAGAAAATCAGGCTTAGGAGGAGAGTGTCGTCTCTGATTAGCATGTGCACAGGCGAAACTGAGACGACACTTTACGCATATGCATTTAACCCCCTTTTCACAGAGCGGGGCTCATTTGTTAACAAGTCCAGATAAATCAAGAGCATGCAATAATTATGTCATCACCATACATTTATGAAAACACAATCACAAAAATGTACCTTTTTGTTAGAAAACTTTTTAATTTTTTTCCTTGCTATGCTTATTTCCATTTTCTTATAATTAAGTATTGGTTTATATATATCTGGAAATTTCCCATTATTCCCCGATTTCCGCAAGAGCTCCGATATCTCCGATATGTTTATTTCTCCGGTAACGTTTTTTCCGGAATAAGAAGCAGCACGCCCAACAAAATCGTTACGTTCTGTTGGCAATATATCTTTCACTGCATCAAATGTAAGTGTCTGTGCAATACACACGGCTAAAACAAAGACAAAACCAAGCCAATTCATAGTTTAATATTAACAATATAAAATTCAACAGATGTAAGTGCTACGTAGCCTCTCACAACACTTCAGTAAAGTGTTCATTAAATCGATGTTAGATACCTTTATAAAGGAATAATACGCATCGTATTACATAAAAGGTCAACTGATATACGAATTAGGGATTATTTACGCTGAGTAAATGCGATTAGTACAAACTAATATGCGATAACGAAAATCTCATAAATTAACAAATGGCGACATATTGGAAAATAATACTCTACACATGTTTGGAGACTATCACTTCCCAAACACCGGCATTTGGGATGTTGAATAACTGACTGATTGAAAATAACAAAGACGTAGCGCTTCTTATAAAGCAATTAGAATATTTATTTAACTAGTAAATAACGCATTTTAAAAATACTACATGGCGCGTTTACATTAGGAATGCACCAGGTTAAGCACATACTTAACTGGTAAGACTGTTATTGTAAATGGTAATTAACCGGTTAACTGAACATATAGAAATGTTTTAGTATTCTTTTAACTAAAAATGTGCTCTTACATTCACTCTCATAAAAACGAAATTACTTTAAGATCGTTTTCGTTGATTACATAATCGACCGTCTCAGTTACTTGGTAAAAATTAATAATACAAATAATGTTAATATACATTTTAATGTGTGTTTGATGTTATATTTATTTTTTCATGGTTTAGCAAATGGTTGAAAAGTTCTTAGACATGCACATATATACAATTTAATTATTATTATTTTATTTTGGGTGGCGCCGCTTTTGTTTGCGTCGTATTGCTTTTACAATATTAAGTGTTTATGTTCATTCCGTTTTAATTTTCTAACGTTTGCAATTAAATAAAAATAATTATTAAACACTGATAGAACAAAGGCGACTTTAGCGTGTAAAGATTTTAACAACGAATGCTGATCTTGATACAATTGTTATTGCAAAGCAATTATTTTTCGCGAGAAATCAGTCATCGAAAT
Organism: Dreissena polymorpha; assembly: GCF_020536995.1. Lineage (NCBI taxonomy): Eukaryota > Metazoa > Mollusca > Bivalvia > Myida > Dreissenidae > Dreissena > Dreissena polymorpha. The sequence continues at coordinate 65,521,243 of NC_068359.1, forward strand.
GTGTTAATTTTAAAATATCAAAAAAGGCCGACCAAAGTATTAACTGATTTACTTTTAACTCGAATTTAGTTAACGTGTGTAAGTTAATAGCCCACTCTCGACAGTTCGCTAGTTAAATTATAACGGGTTAAAAGGAAGGAACAATCACTAACACAGTATTAAATTCGTTACCACAAAGGTACAGATTAATTAGTGTTAAATGTTGTTTTGAGTAAGCGCCAGGGTTGGTGTGTCGTAAAAGTAGATTAAACGGTAAACCTGTTTCATCCCTAGTTCATCAATATAGTATTTTACGCGTTTAAATATATATCATGACGCTTTTAAATATAGTTGATAAGGTGTTGAAATATATTCCATGACACGTGTAAATATGATATGCGATGCGTTTAAATATAGATTATAATTCTTTAAAACATGAAATGCGAATAGAGATGTAAATGAGCAACATATTGTTTGTGTTTTATACAAAAAACATAATATATATTCAAATAATTACATCATCTGTATTGCAATTATGTTTTACTGATGTTGGCTTATGTGCACTCAGTCAATATTATTTACGTAACATAGTTTTTATGAACGCTCTTCATTAATTGAAAATGTGAATGAGTAAATACTTAAAGCATGTTTAATCTCTCAGAAACAATTGCGTGCTACATATATGCTGGAATAAGTGTTCTTTTATACAATTAAGCCGTGCTCGGTGAAAAGTGGGTTAAATTCATACGCGTAAAGTGTCATCCCAGATTAGCCTGTGCAATCCGCACATGCTAACCGGGGCGACACTTTCCTCTAAACTTGATTTTTACTAAGAAAGATTTTCTTTAAACAGAAAATATCATAAAAGCGGAAAGTGTCGTCCCAGATTAGCCTGTGCGAAGTGCACAGGCTAATCTGGGACGACACTTTACGCACTTGCATTAAAGCCCCTTTTCACAAAGCACGGCTCAATTATATAGCATTCTATCGCTGGTGTCGAGAGTCAAGTACTACATGGATGCACAAACCGAGCTTGCATAATGAAAGTTAAAATAATGTGTATACAAATCATAAGACAAGTTTTCAATAAGTCTCCACCCGTAACAATGATGCGCTTTGAATGGTTAAAACCGGTAAGATATTGTGTACATCTTATTGACATCACATTGTTAATTTCTTTTTAAATCTGAATAGTTCGCATAATACGTTACATGTTGATGAAGAACCAAACTCTAAACGTTAACGGCCTGCTAGGTCCTATGCGAGCGACTCCGAACAAAGTCATCTCAACGTGATCTCTAATATGGATTCATCAGATCAAGTAAGCGATGAGTTAACGAAATCAAAGTACTGACAGTACTGGTGTGACGATGCTTTTGAGAGGATGGATACAAAAGCATCAAGTTAAGTTTATCTACATCACCACAATCACCACAATTGTGTATGTTGGTACGAACAAAAAATTTGGTACAAAAATTTTGCGAACAAAATTTGGGTATGAAAACAAATTTGGGTACGAAAAATTAATTGGGAACAAACAAATTGGGACCGAAAAAATTTTGGGTACGAACAAAAAATTGGGGATGAAAAAAAAATTGGGTACGAAAAAAAAATTGGGAACGAAAAAAATTGGGTACGAAAAATTTTAGGTACGGAAAAAAAATTGGGGGAACGGGAAAGTAGTACCTGTGGGGAACTTGACCCACACTCGCACATTTTCGGCCATTTCCGTCAAACATCAGATAAGTTCCTCGAAGGCAATAGTATGAATACACATTTCGGAAGCAATAATGCGGTCCTACCTACGCGCGTCAAAATGTAAGCGAAATATGTACACAAGTCTGTCAGGAATGATTGAATTAAAGAAGAAAATCGTGTATTGATGTAAGTTTTTTGAAGAAATGTGCAGACAATATATTAAACAAGAGCTGTGTTTGTGAAACACAATGCCCCCTGCTGCGCAGCTTTGAAGCCATATATTTTACCTTTGACCTTGAAGGATGACCTTGACCTTTCACCACTCAAAATGTGCAGCTCCATGACATACACATGCATGCCGAATATGGAGTTGCTATCTTCAATATTGCAAAATTTGACCTTAGACCTTGACCTTGAAGGATGACCTTGACCTTTCACCAATCAATATGTGCAGCTCTATGAGATACGCAAGCACGCCAATATTGAAAAAGTTATGGCCAATGTTAAAGTGTTCGGACAGACAGACAGACGCTTTATATTTGACATTGGACCTTGATGGATGATCTTCACCTTCACCTTTCACAACTGAAAATGTGCAGCTCCATGAGATGCACATGTATGCCAAATATCAAGTTGCTATGTTCAATATTAAAAAAGTTATGGCCATAAAAATTTTCGGACGGACGGACAGACTGACACACTGACTGACTGACTGACTGACAGTTCAACTGATAAAGGCCACCCTGCCGGGGGCATAAAAAGCAATGGCGATATTTTTCTCAGCCACATAATTGTTAATAGTTTGATATCACAAAATGAAAGTGAAAGTAGAACTGTCTAAAATGACAACCTGTCAACGTGTTGTTTTTGCTGGCACGAGAGGGCGATTACACTCAATGTGTTCACATTTTGACCATAGGCTTTTTCAATGACCTTTATAGTATGGGTAGCTTTGATATTATTTATTGCTATCATGTAACTGCATGATTGTGTATATGTTTACAATACACAAAGCATAAATAATGATATAAATATACAGATTGAGCTTATAATAATCTGAGAACTATAGCCAGGTCAATTAAGGACTTAAAATACAATTTTGTGTCCTGATTTCATGAAGAAATGACCATGCATGTCCTAGATTTCAAATTCAAGGCCCTGGTGTGACACATAGGTAGCATTACTGTTAAACTGTTACCAGGCTTATGAAATTAGTTTTTATTGAACTATCTAAGGAAATCTAAATCAGGCACTGATTTTTCTTGTTTTAATACAGTCATAGATCAGTTGTGGCCTCTGGGTAATGACCAATTTTTGCTTACTTGTCACACCCTTAAAACTGTCCACACGTTTATTATAGCAAATCTGGATTTAGGTGATCTTCAATGGTACATTAAAACTTTAGCTCTGTTACAAGAGTGCTTGTAAAGTCCAGGCACATATTTAAATCTAGGCCATGTCAAAATCAAAGTGTCAAAGACAAATGAAAGATGCGTTCATTAATTATTGTCCAGTTGTTTACTACTGCTGTAAGTTTTTATATAATATGACTGATGAACATCATGTGAGAGAAAATTCACATTATCACTGTATATCAGGTTTAGCAGCCTTTTAGATAACAAAGTATGCTAGTTTTCAATGTCGCTTCTGGGGATCAAACCCGTAGGGCTTTTAGGAAGATTCTGAAATTTTCGATCCCTCGAGAGCAACCAAACCAAACATTAAGTAAAATATTGCCGACTCGATTTTTTGAGTCGGTTCATGAGGAATAATGGAGCTTGATTGGTCATTGTCGGCTCTGGTATAACTTACATGTACCCCGGGTACTCTTAAGTATACTACATGTACCCTGGGTACGGTAAATAAACGTAATTGTACTCGTTCCATATTTACGGTAAATGAACGTAATTGTACTCTGTCCATATTAGACTGTACCCGAGTTGTATTCGCGCCCAAAATCCGATGTCGAAAAACGCGCAACCGATTATCTTAAACACACTTCTCTTAAAAAAACACTGCATCAACATGCTTTTTGAGTATGTGTTCCGATAATATAGAGGCCATTCTACAGAAAATTGACATAAATGTGTATATATAATTATTACAATTAGTCGACAATGACTGATTTAGGGTTAAATTTCCCGGGTACATTTTAGTATATTTACCGTACCCGGGATACATGTAAGTATACTTAAGAGTACCCGGGGTACATGTACGTAGTACCCGAGCCGACAATGAACAATCGAGCGATACTGGAAGGTGCAACATCTCTCACGCCCCCTAGCATCGCCTTTAGCAGTATTCAATTCTCAACAGGAAAGTGCTGGAGTCATTGATCCCGAGGGACAAGAAAAACAATTGATTAATGTTCGAAATAAATAATTTGATTAATGACAATTCTATTATTTGAGCCAGGTCACGGGAAAAGCGCAGTCAAATCAGTATCCAATTAAATTATTTGTTATTGTCAGAAAAACGCTTTTAAGCAAACAGCTTTCATGCGACTGCAGGCTGATCTAGATCCAAAATGGCCACAATCGCCTTAATGTCTCTTTTACTGTGACACAGTTCATTTAACTTTAAAATGATAAAAAGTACTAACACTAAGAAAGAGTACAAACCAGTAAAGAGTTTGAAATCAATGTTGAATTTCAGGACAGCTTGTTGATCTGCAAATCCCCGATGAAATGTTGATATCGGGTATCATAGTCATTCAATAAGTCGCAAAATGCTCGAATACAATTTATAAAGCACAATGTGACTTATATTGATAACTAAAAATACCAGTATGCCAGTTTTGCCGTGTCAAGCTGTTACGATCCAGAAAGTCCTTCATTCACATCGACTATATATCCTTCGAATTCCAACTATTGTTGTCATAAGCGGAGATTTAGTGAATAAATAATTCATATATCCTAAATGACAGCTTCTAAATAGCGAAACAAACCAATTTATGCAGTAAGAAAGTTTTGAATCGAGACTCTCATGGGGGCGGCCATTGTTGAAAGTTGAAACACGAACGACAACTCTGCTAGGAGAATGTTATCAATGACGAGCAATCTCCTACGAAGTGGCGAATGCAAAAGGGAAGTAACTGAAAAATCGAGTTATCTCAATCGGTCTGGCTCGGTCTTTTACATAGGTCGCCATTGTGAATTTTTTTTGATGGTTATCATACCTTGGACGATGCTGTTCCAGCATCGTCAAAAAGTCCAATAATTAAATACGAAGAGGCATCATAAGCATCGTCCATGTGTTCAATTTGTTTGATCAGCTGTTTAACACGGCTCTCCACTTAAATTCCATTTACATGACGCCAGCATACCTGAATGATACATCCAAATATTTAATTGGCTGATTTAAGAATAAACCCCCGGAACATTGGCAACATCACCGCGTCATTTTAGTATACTATGTATCACTGTTCAGTGTAGGGAAATGCGAACTACTCAAGGCATGCTTAAACGAAACATAGGCATACATGCTGGCCCAATTACAATTACGTATTACCGGTCAATTCCTTTCATAATACTCTCAGGGCCGGTGATGGGACAGTAAATCGTCAGGGAAAGACGGAATGTACTATCAATAAACGCCTCGTGTTGATAACAGTTTATCTTTCAATATATCAAATTTTAGGGAAATTAATCAATGAAAGCCTATCGGTAAATGCTTTTAGTTTGCATTGTGAAAAAAAAAGAAATAGTATTGTGCCCATGAAAGAAGGAACATGGTTTATTTATTTAGCTACACAAGTGTGAAGTACGCGCTCAGTCCGTCGGTAAATCTTTCCTGCAAGCCAGAATAGGCTACCGGTATTTGTCAGTTTCTATAACAAAATAGCGTGACTTCAATTTGCTATCAGAAGATTTTTGGTTTGATGTTCCATTTACAAGACGCAATGGGATTATTAACACATGCGTCACGTGAAAATGAGATGGATGCAATATGCTTCCAGCGTATCACAAGCCCAGCTCTCGCATCCACGCAACTTGTAAGGATGCGTATACTGAGGAGGATACTCAGGAGATACAACGAAACCTTGCGTGCTTTTAATTGTGGAAAGCGTAGCCCCCGACTAGACTACGCAAGTGCAATAAGACCAATTTTCGTATGATGTATCAATGTTATTAGAATGTGTGTACAGAAAACAACACATTTTCCCCAACACATTTTATTTCGAAATTGCAAACAAGTACACGTACAATATATATTTAAACAATAATGATTTTCAATCTGAAACAAAAAAGCAAGCATGTAATGCAACCAATTCATGTCGAATGTTATACATAGTAATAGTCAACATTAAAGCTAATAAGTTAGTGAAGTGCCTTGTAAACTTAACAATTATATGAAGCTGTGTGTTGAACAAAAACACATATGCAATGTACACAAAAAGAAAACAAAAGATATTTCAGTGTGAAAGGACAACAAAGAAAACAAATATAAACGAACCATATGTTTCAATGACGAAGAAATAAATCAATTAAAAGCTATGTGAGGCAATATATGATAAGATCTAACGTTGTAAACATGATATCTACGAATATTGTATGTGCTTAAATATACGTGCACAATTAGTTTCATAACTTAGAAACGTAAATTTTCTACATTTATTTCAATGTCAGGATATACGTCTTATATCTTTGATTTTTAAGGAATTTATTGTATGCCATGCTTTCAATCAGATTGTGCATGTTGTGTCATTTACTGTATTTTGATACTGCCACTCGCAGTGTTACACATAAATACATCACATGACAGCAAACATGGGTGAAATACTAACTGCAACCACTCAATTACTTATTTGGAGAAATCTAGCACATGTGACAGTAATGCTGTTGTGTTTAATGTTTAATAAATGATGTTGTCTAACACTTTATATCGTAGTGTTAAAATAAGACGCATTGTCTAAATTAATTGACAGTTCAATTACTTGTAAACATTAAAGCAGTATTGTCTTATGGTTATTTTAGCAATAACAAATAACATTTAACAGTGATGGCTTTGTAGTGTTGACTAACAGATGGCATTTAAACAGCAGTTTATTACTGATTAATATTTATAAACATTCGGGTAAAATCAAGAACAATTTTTCTAATGTAGAGAATCAAAAACGTATTGTGTGCTGTTAGTAACATAAACAGGTAATATTGACATATATGCGGTATTGTATGTTGAAACACTAATTTATACAGCAAAAAAACGTTAAAAGTTTGTATTTAGTAAATGTCTTCGTTTCTGTTGCTCTGCTTTGAATCCATTAACCCAATTAATAGAATTCAGAGTTAAATGTTTTATCTTTGGTTTCTTTTAAAATTGAATTGATATTCTATAAGAATTATTATTATACGCATTAACATGTTTTGAAATTAATGCGGAATGTGCGTTTTGGAGTTCCTATTAACTGGTTTAAGCCCCTAACATGTTTGCATTTACGGTTCAAATAAGTAAACTGTATTTCAAGTCATATTTTGTATGTTGTGTTCACTTATATGTCTTGTCTGGTACACGTTTTGAACATAATACTTTTAAGTATATGATATAATGCCAAACATAGAGGTTCACATGTTATTTAATGGTTTCTCTCTTGGTGTGCTATACTTTTTATATAACGAACGTGTCAGGACTTTAACTTACTTATTAGTTCTGGTAAAAAGAAGTAAACTTGAACATATTTTGATTATGTTTACAACATTTGAAAATTAAGAAGTATTGTGCAGTTGAACTAACAGATAACATTGAAGCAGTATTGTACAGTTGAACTAACAGGTAACATTGATGCAGCATTGTACAGTTGAACTAACAGGCAAAATTGAAGCAGTATTGTACAGTTGAACTAACAGGTAACATTAAAGTAGCATTGGAAAGTTGAACTAACAGGTAAAATTGAAGCTGTATTGAACACTTGAACTAACAGGTAACATTGAAGCAGTATCTTCTAATGTTGGGGCAGTCATTGATTGACTGATAGTAGGCGCATAGCATGGAGATCCTGTCAACAACAGCTCGGAACACCACTTCGAGTTGCTGACTGGTCTCTGAAAGCATGCAATCGAAACATGTGGGTTTTCTAAAACGATTGTATTACTATAAATAAACGCGTTATATTCGGAATAATTATAAATATATCCTTTAGATAAATATATAATCTTAAATGATACGATGCTCACTCACGATCACAAATTAGTATTATTTTGGTTGAGTGACTTTATTTGTAACATAATAAAAAAGAAGGAAAAGAACAATGCAGCAGAAAAAACAAAGAAGCAGATGTTTATTAAATAAGGTAAGCTACGATGGGAGATGCTGCAATATACAAATTTACTAAGTAAATTACGTTTTACTGACCAGTTCGCCCGGTGTTTTGTTGGGAGTTGATGATTGTTTCTTGAGACCTTCCCATGAGGATGGTCTCGGCAAAGAATGGAGGCAGACTTTCAAACTGATCAATCATGCAAAAACAAGTTTACACTGACACAATACAATACTCTAACGGAATTTATCACATGCCATACCCTGTTTCCCCATATAACAATTACATACACTTTTATCTTACACATGTGTAATATACTTTTTAAGTGTTTTCATTGGCTTATTTTCGTTCGATTGACCAATCGCATTTTGTTATTTTGCTGAAATGACGTTGCAACGTAAAATAACGTCACGAAATGCAAACAACATTCGGGATTTATCATTATGCTCGCTTACTAACGAAATTCCTGAACTCGTTTAATAAAATATGGTATATTATGACAACTCGTGCCAGACCTTACACGAAACAGACTGGCCGTTCATAATTGTGTGAAATGTTAGCGTCAATCACACATGCAATATGTCGACAATTTTCATAAAAAATATTTTGAATACCCAATAAGTATTTTTACTATTTTACTAGCAAACCTATTCGTATCTTAAAGGCAAAATGTGTATGCTTTAACATAAAGACATGGGAAGCCATACACAATCCAAGACAGACAATTTACAAAAATATGAGTGACGCAAATAAATAGTTACAGCTAACTTGATTATTGAATTCTACAAATAATACACGTATATGAATAAGCCAATTTACCTCTGTCCGCAGTATGTTTTGGAACAAATTTCTATCTCGATCGTTTAGCCATATTCGTCTACAAAGTTCATAAAAGTTACTCCAATAACGGCTTTCGTCAACCTCGTTGTGGGTTGCTGCGTTCATTATGAATGGAAAAGTTCCGTTACTTAAGGTTCTTATGACAAAACACAGTTACACTACGACAAAGATGGCATTCATATCGGTGTGATGGTTTTAAACAGACTAACGTTCTGAATAATATATGTAATTAACAACATATACCTAATTAACTGGTTGTTTTGTAACTTTTCCTTTTTGCTAAGCCGTGTTTCGACTTTGCATGAACGACAAGTGTATACAAAGAGATTATATATATGTCCGCCTAATGTATAACAAAGGAGATAGAACAAAGGCAATTAAAATTGTCGCGAACAAAATCTAATAAAGAGTTGTTTATAGCGACATCAAGGCTTCTTTCGATTGAATGCTGTTTGTAGTGGGTTAAATCGTGATGCAGTCATATGAATTTTGATGATGATGCGGGTTTTTTTTCAAATATAAAGGACCATTGGAACTTCAGACGTTCACCTGATCAAGTGTCGAATAGGCCAACAATTTCCGTCGTTTGAGTCCATGGGAACACTATTACAATTGCCTCTGTTAAACACACGATATATGTGTGACATTGCGTTCTTTAGAATTATAAAATGTATGTGTTTCCACATTTCATCGTTTAAAATTAAATTCAATGAAGACGCAATCGACGCATTCTAAATTACTTCAACTTAAACTCCTTAAGATGACCGTTATTGGTATATTTCATACCTAATATCACCGTGTAACTTTAAAAAGCCAATCGTAAGGTGCCTGCTAAAATTTCGCACGTTGTGCGCAAAAACACGCTCATGTCTAAGCAGCTTATGCCGAGAATAACAAGTAATGAGCGATTGATGCACGATGCTCATACGCTGCCTTCATGATGGTGTTCACGCTCGACATCAAATTAAGCGTTTGCGCTAATGTCAGACGTGTCGGTTGCGAATGTATTGCGATCAGAACAAACGTTCGCTTTCCGCATAAGTGCGACGCCACTTGTTTTTTTGATAAACATCTATCTATCTATAATAATAATAATAATAATAATAAAAATAATATCTTTATTTAAAGAAGATAGACTTGTTAAGAAATACATCAGATGAAATTACATAATATGCAATTTATATAATACATTTCTTATTTTCAACCAGGTCTTCTAACAAGATACAATTTACAACAAATACATCACATTTCATCTTGAGCAATAAGAACAAAACATAAAGAATCATATATGCATGCACATATAATGATATATATTATAATTAAAAACAAATGACAGACATAAAACTACAATAACCATTTATGCAAGAACAGTATTTAAACATTAAACTAATGTTATTTACCAAAACAACATGAAGCATGTTCAGTTTATTTCATTAAGTGTGGAAGAAAGATAAGCTTTTAATTTTTTCTTAAATGTAATTAAATTGTTTGTTTGACGTATAGATTGGGGTAACGAATTCCAAATTGTTCTACTATAAAATTCAAACGATTGTTTGAAATAGTTTGTTTTGGGTATTCGCACTAGCTTTAAATCCCCCTTTTCGCAAGATCGCAAGTTATAGTGATTATTTTGTGAAGGTGTAAAAAGGTCACGTATGTATGTTGGGGTTTGATTGTGAAATGCTTTAAATACAATAACTGACGTGAAATAGTGCTTACGCTGTTCGAAAGTCAACCATTTTAGATCTTTAAATAGTGTTTTTGAATTAGTGTTGTACTTTTTTTTTTAAATATGTGCACCACAACGCTTTTGTATTTTGACTATTCTATTAATTTCCGTTTTGGCCGCTGAACTCCAGGTAACGCATGCGTAGTCGGATATAGGTGAGATATAACCAATATAAAAGAGTTACGCATTTCAAGGGTTAAATATAGTGTTTTTTTTTGCAAAAGAAACATTCGTGATGACATTTTTTAACAAACGCTGTTAATGTGTAGTTTCCAAGATAGAGTATTGTCAATATAAAAGCCAAGAAGTTTTTGACAATTTACTGTTTTGATCACCGTATCTGAAATTTTAAGTTTTAGGTCTGTTATGTTTTGAGCTTTCCGTTTTGACCCTAATACCATACAAGTAGTTTTAGTGGATTAATAATCATGTTATTAGTTTGGCACCAATCATTAACAATTGAAAGATTTGTTTGTAGCTTATTTTGAAGTGTTTGAATATTTGTTCCCACAGTGTGCAATGTTGTATCATCAGCATACATTGCAGAATCACATGTAAGATCTAGCGAAAGATCATTAACGTAAATAAGAAATAGAAGAGGTCCTAAAATAGATCCTTGGGAAACACCAGCAATGATGCTTTTACAAGTAGAGGTAGTGTTTTCTGCTTTGATAAACTGAAATCGATTGCGGAGATATGAAGAAAATAGGTCGCATGACTTACCATTAAAATGATACAGTTTTAATTTGTGTAAAACAACCATATGGTCCACAAGATCAAATGCTTTTTTAAAATCCAAGAAAATTGTACCTACCAGATTTCCATTATCAATTTGTTTAAGCCATGAATCAACTATATTAATCAATGCTGTTTGACAAGAATGATATTTGCGAAAACCCGACTGAGTTTTGTTTAATAGACCTGTAGATTCTAGATATATATGCAATTGTTTAGCTATATGCTTTTCAAATATTTTAGATATAGTAGGTTAAAGTGATATTGGTCTATAATTATTGGGATCTCCTACCGATCCACCCTTGTATAAAGGTGATACGTTTGCAATTTTAAGCATGTCGGGAAAGGTTCCATGTGATATACAGTTATTTTTAAGAGCAGTGATTGGTTGTATAATGAATTCTTTGCAAAGTTTAATAATGCTGGGCCCTTTACCATCAGCCCCAGCAGATTTGTTTGAATGAAGTTGATTAATTAAAGTACTAACTTCTGATGTAGTAATAAACTGAACAGAGAAATGCTTAGATTCTAGCTTAGCATCTAGATATGTTTTCAGTGAGTGGAAATCGTGTTCAGCAAATTTAGTCTTTTTAATAAGTTTCGAGATGTCAACAAAGTGGTCATTAAGTGCATTAGCTACATTTGTTTTACCAGATATTATCTGATCATCCTTCCTTATTACATTTGGCAAAATAGAGGATTCTATGTGTTCATTTGAGGCTAATTTAATAGTTTTCCAGAGCGATTTCGCACTTGTTTTGTTTTGTACCGCATTCGAAAAATATTCTTTTTTAGCCATTTTGATTGCACTGTTACATTTATTACGCCACAACTTCTATTGTGGCCAATTAGATTCACGTTTATATTTATCCTTTAAAGACCTTGCTTGTTTTACGTTTTCGTTGTACCAACCAGGTTGTTGTAATCTCTTCACTTTTTATATTTGATAGGGGCATTCTTATTAAGGACTGAGTTTAATATGATATAAAATACTTCAAATGCCTCATTAGCATCCTCTAT
>NC_068359.1:65535999-65538499 GCF_020536995.1 Dreissena polymorpha
AAAATCCATTATTTTATAACCCAGACATAACAATTGGTAACACAAATTTTTTTTAATCATGGTTTTGAAAAAGCGCTCATTTTGTGACTTGATGCACAACGCTATGATTTTTGCAAAGTATTTAACTTCAATCCAAATTACCTATATTTCATTGGAATTATTAACGCTGTTGAAAAATACATGAAACGCACAAGCTCCTATGACACTTGCTTTTTGAAACCGTTTATTCCCACTATCCTACGATCCATCTTTGCTAAAACAAACGGTGTACATCCTATGTATGAAATAATTACCAAAAATGAGTCTACGAAAGTCTCCATAAATAAATGGTCAAGTATTTTTAACAACATTAAAAGACAAGACTGCCGACATATTTTTGGTATGCCTTTTAATATCACACGGGATACGAATTTAAAGTTGTTCAATACAGATATACATAAAACCATAGGTACTACTTCCTTCTAATTTTAAATTGGCAATGCCACCAAAACCAACTGCACTTTTTGCAAAACTGAATGTAAACCTATTCCACATTGATTTTGGGAATGTTAGCTTGTCAACAAATTAATAGCAGAACGGTTTTCTGACTGTAATCATTATTCGAACTGTATTATTATGCCCTCTTTTATTCTTGCACATGCAAATAAAAGTTGACCCTTAAACCTTATGTTTCTTTTGATAAAAATGTATATTTATTTTAACAAAATGAACAAAACTAAACCCACACTTAAAGCAGCAAAAGCATACCTGTCCTTACATTGCCTTGTACTTAATGAAATTATAGTTTGTAATGATTTGAAGAAAAGTTAAGAATGGGAACTATTGTCAAGACTAATTCAGTACTTATTCAGTAAAGAAGTCATGTATTGTCAAATATTCCTTTAACAAATGCAGATTATATTGCCATGATTTCTTCAGTGGTTGTGTAAATAAATCAAATAAGTCATGTATGGTCAAATATTTCTTAAGCAAATGTTGTTTTATATTGCCATCTAAAAGCAAGGTGATGGTAACATGATGTCTTGTAATATGCATGTATTGAGTGTAAACTCTGTACGGTGTGGAGCGGGATGCCCTCGACCTACTCACACTAATTCACACGTTAAATAAACTGCATTGAACGAAAAGAAGATACAGTCAAAAGCAAATTGAAATACTTTCGAAACAAGTATATTTTGTATGTTATAAAATGGCATGTTAAGCGTGAACAAGTTTTATTAGTTTCAATCACTTTAAGCAGAGTCCGATATGTGTATGTGCAATAAAATGTACTCGCGTTGCCATGCATTTTCCGATTTAATTTCTGAATTTAATTGATTTTAATGATGAACATATTAAGTGTACGGAAATATGTATGTTCAGCCTATGTAATGAATGGTGATTATTTTACAAGCTGTTTAATTAGAGTGCCCCATGCAGAGGCAAACGAAAAATGAAAATGGTACTACATAAGTAGCTATTATACAATGGTACTACGTAAGAAGCTATTGTACAATGGTACTACATAAGTAGCTATTATACAATGGTACTACGTAAGAAGCTATTGTACAATGGTACTACGTAAGAAGCTATTGTACAATGGTACTACGTAAGAAGCTATTGTACAATGGTACTACGTAAGAAGCTATTGTACAATGGTACTACGTAAGAAGCTATTGTACAATGGTACTAGATAAGTAGCTTTTATACAATGGTCCTACATAAGTAGCTATTGTACAATGGTACTACATAAGTAGCTATTATATAATGCGAACAGCCACACAGCTAAGTTGAGGAGCGACACCTGTGGACACAATGTGACGCGTTCTGAGAAAACGGGGCTTAATGCATGTGCGTAAAGTGTCATCCCTTATTAGTATGTACACTCCGCATAGGCAAATCATGGACGACACTCTCCGCTTTTATAGTAGTTTTCGTTTTAAGGAAGTTTCTTATACACGAAAATCCAGTTAAGGCGGAAATCGTCGTCCCTGATTAGCCTTTGCGGACTGCACAGGCTAATCTGGGACGAAACTTTACGCACATGCATTAAATCCAGTTTTCTCAGAACGCGACTCAAATGGTACTACATAAGTAGCTATTATACAATGCGAACAAGCACACAGCTAAGTTGAGGAGCGCCACCTGTGGACACAATGAGCATAATACGAATGTATGGCGTAACCGATTTATGCCTAGTGGACTCTCCCATCCTTCTAAATTAGATTAATTTATTTCCAAAATTAGGGATGTCTAGTATATTTATTTCTATATATAGAATATTTATTACAGAAATTCCTTTAAGCAAACAGCGTAGGCCCTGATGCATCATTAGGCGTCTCATCTGGGACTACGCTGTTTGCAAAGCCCTTTTTTCTAGCCACTTGGCATAAATGGGTTAAGTGTAAGATATGCAATGATCTGATGAATATAATTTGTTTGATATCTTGGGTGTTATTTAGCTATGGGGCATTGTAAATCAATGTCGTTACGTGTTTTCCCTTTTAGATATAGATATAAG
>NC_068359.1:65543499-65566886 GCF_020536995.1 Dreissena polymorpha
AATGATACAAACACTTGTCACAATTGACTTGCCTAATATTCCTTTTATTATATACAACTTTGAATCATTTTAGTAAAAAAATGAGTTCAAGCGTTCATAATTAACCAAGTGTGCTCTTATAATTTTCTGCATTCAAAGTGACGTCATTAAAAGTAGTTTATGCACTATATGCAATCACAAGTACACAGGGTTCACTTTAATATAACTTAACATACCCCAGGTAGGTAAAATACACTTAAAGGCACCGGACTATACTCTTGGGTATTTTTAAGTATATATATTGCCCCAGGTACTTTGTAGTATACTTAATGAGGTACTTTTAAGTAGTACCTGAGCTGAAAAAGACCAATCATGGTTGTCTGAAATGGTTGTTGTCAGTGCAAGCATTCCTTTGAGGTACTCCATGTACGCTTCAGTACACAACAAAGTTATCCGGGTAAAGATAATAAGCTTAAAGGCACCTGGCCCTAATCACGGGTACTTGTTCGTATATTTTTCGTACTTAAACAAAACATAGACACGCATGCTGGTCAATTACAATTACATATAACCGGTAACTTCCTTTATAATACTTTCAGGGTCGGTGATTGGTCAGTAAATCGTACGACGGAATGCACTTTCAATAAATGATAACACTGTTCCTTTCAATAAATCAAATTTTAGGGAAATTAATCAACGAAAGTCTATCGGTAAATGCTTTAATTTTGTATTGTGAGAAAAAAAAATAGTAAAGTGCCAATGATTGAATGAACATTGTTCATTTATCAAACAACACAAGTGTGAAGTACGCGGTCAGTCCGTCGGTAAATCTTTCCTGCATGCCAAAATAGGCTACCGGCATTTGTCGTGTTCTATAAAACAAATTGTGTGACTTCAATTTGCTATCAAATGAATTGTGGTTTGATGTTCCATTTACATGACGAAATGAGATTATTAAGACATGCGTCATGTGAAAATGAGATGTATGCAATATGCTGCGAGCGTGTCTCCAGCACAGATTTTGCATCTGCGCAGACTTGTAAGAATATTCGTACTTAGGAGGTTACTCAGGAGATACCACACAACAATGCGTGTTTTTATAGCGGAAAGCATAGCCCCCGACTTGACTGCGCAATTGCAATAACACCAATTTTCGTATGATGTAACAAGAAAACAGCATTTTTTCCCCAACACATTTTATGTCGAAATTGCAAACAGGTATGCGTAAAATATGAAATTTAACAATAATGATTTTCAATCGGAAACAAAAAAGCATGTAATTCAACCAACTAATATATATTGTAGTAGTCAATAATAAAGCATATAAGTAATTGAAGTTTCTTGTAAACCTTACACGAATATGAAGTTGTGTGTTGGAAAAAAACAAAAGATCTTCCGGTGTGAATAGAAAACAAAGAAAACAGCATCTTAATCAAATATAAACATACCAGATGTTTCAATGACGAAAACAATAAATTAATTATAAGCCATGTGAGGCAACATATGATGAGATCAAACGTTGTACAAATTACATCTACGGACACTTGCTTTTATATGCGTGCACACTAAGTTTATGTCGGGGATACGAGACTATTAAATGAAAAATATCACAACAATACGTAAACCTGTGTTTCTAATTATATCATTTGGAAACGGAAAAGTTATACCTTTATGTCAAAGTCAGGATATACGCCCAATATTTTTGTTTTTTAATAAATGTATTTTATATATGCATTCAATCAGAATTAATTTGTGTTATACCCAACGTTAATATTGTGTCATTTACTGTATTTTCGTACTGCCACTTGATTTGATACACATGAATGCATCACATGACAGCAAACACGGGTTAAATTCTAAATGCAGCCACTCAAGTACTTATTTGGGGAGATCTAGCACATGTGACTGGTACATGTATGATGTTGTGTAAAATGTTTAATAAATGATTAGGTCGAACACTACAGCTCGTACAGCCAAAAAAACTGAAATAGTTTTTATTAAATTCTTGTCGTCGGTTCTGTTGCTCTGCTTTGAATCCATTAATCCAATTAATATAATTTATAATTAAATGTTTTCTCGTTGGTGTCCTTTAAAATTAAATATATATTATATGAGAATTATTATCATACGCATTTACATGTTTTGAAAATAATGCGGAATGTGAGTTATGGTGTTCCTATATTCTGGTTTAAGCCCCTTATATGTTTGCATTTACGATTGAAATAAGTACACTGTATTTCCAGTCATATTTTTTATGTTGTGTTCACTTATATGTCTTGTCTGGTACACGTTTTTACCGTTTCACTGTTAAATAATTGATAGAATGCCAAACATAAAGGAGCACATGTTAAGACATGTTTTTTCTCTAACTGGTGCTTACGTTTCACTTTGTGCATTGTTATATAACGAACGTGTCAGAACATTTTCTAACTAATTAGTAATAGTAAAAAGATGTGAAATTGAACATATGTTGATTATGTTTACACCATTTTCCAATTAAGCAGTATTGTACAGTTGAACTTTCAAGTTACATTTAAGCAGTGTTGAACAAATGAACTAAAAGGTAAATTGAAACTATATGGTAAGTGGAACTTACATTGTACAGATAACATAGAAGCAGTATTGTAAAATTGAACTAACAAGTAACATTTAAGCTGTATTGTACAATTGAACTAAAAGGTAACATTGTAGCAATATTGTACAATAACAGTAACAGGAACATTGAAGCTGTATTGTACAGTTAAACTTACAGATAACATTGAAGCTGTATTGGAAAGTTGAACTAACAGGTAACATTGAAGCTGTATTGTACAGTTGAACCAACAGGTAACATTGAAGCAGTATTGTACAGTTTAACTTAAAGGTAACATGGAAGCAGTTTTGTACAGTTGAACTAACAGGTAACATTGAAGCAGTATTGTACAATTGAACTTATATGTAACTTTGAGGCTGTATTGTACAGTTGAACCAACAAGTAACATTGAAGCTGTATTGTACAGTTGAACTTACAGGTTACATTGAACCTGTACTGTACAGTTCTACTAACGAGGAACATTGGAGATGTATTGTACAGTTGAACCAACATGTAACATTGAAACATGATTGAACAGTCGAACTAAGAGGTAACATTAAAGTTGTATTGTAAAGTTGAACTAACGCGTGACATGAAGCAGTATTGTAACGTTAAACTAACAGGTAACATTTATGCCATATTGTGCAGTTGAACTAACATGTAACATTAAAGCAATATTGTACAGTTCAACTAACAGGTAACATTGAAGCAGTATCGTCTAATGTTGGGACAGTCATTGATTGACTGATAGTAGGCGCATAGCATGGAGATCCTGTCAACAACAGCTCGGAGCACAACTTCGAGTTGCTGATTGGTCTCTGAAAGCAAGCAGTCGATACATGTAGGTTTTCTAAATCGATATTTGATTACTATAAATAAAGGTATGATATTTGGAATAATTATGAACGTATCGTCTATGATACATATATAATCTTAAATATTACGATGTTCACTCAAAATCACAAATTAGTATTATTTTGGTTGAGCGACTTTATATGTAAGATAATCACTTGCATAATATAGATATATAATGAAGTGATGAAAAATAAGGAAACAGCAATGTAGCAGTAAAAACAAAGAGAAACAGATGTTTATTAAATATCTTAAATATGCATCTTATGTTAGTAAATAACGATGGGAGATGCTGCATTATACACCTTTAGTAAGTAAATACCGTTGTACTGACCTGGTCGCCAGGTGTTTTGTTGGAAGTTTATGGTTGTTTCCCGAGACCTTTCCATTAGAATGTTCTCAGCAAAGAATGGAGGCAGACTTTGAAACTGATATATCATGCAAAAGCAAGTTTACATTGAAATAATACAATACTTAAACGGAATGAAACAGACTGGCCGTTCACAATTTATGGAATTTTAGTGTCAATCACACATGCAATTGTCAACAATTTTCATATTAAAATACTTTGAATATAAAATAATATCTTACTAGCAAAACTATACGTGCCGTAAAGGCCAAATGTATATGCTCAACATGTTAAACCATACACAATCCAATACATACACTTTACAAAAATATAAGTTACGCAAACAAATAGTTACAGCTAACTTGATTAATGAAATCTACAAATAATACACGTATAATATGTATAAGCCAATTTACCTCTGTCCGCAGTATGTTTTGGAACAAATTTCTATCTCGATCGTTTTGCCATATTCGTCTAAATAGTTGATAAAAGTTACTCCAATAACGGCTTTCGTCAACATCGTTGTGGTTTGCTGCGTTCATTTTGGAACGAAAAGTTCCGCTACTTAAGGTAGTTATGACAAAACACAGTAACACTACGACAAAGATGCCAATGGCGTTCATATCGGTTGAATGTAATTAAATAGACTAACGTTCTGAATAATATATGTTATTCACAACATATACCTATTGAACAGGTTGTTTTGTAACTATTCCTTTCTGCTTAGCCGTGTCTCGACTTTGCATGAACGACAAGTGCATACAAAGAGATCATATATATGTCCATCTTATTCATGACAAAGGAGATAGAACAAAGGCAATTAAAATTGTCGCGTAATAAATCTATTAAAGAGTTGCATAAAGCGACATCAATACAAGAAACAGTTCTACGGAAGGCTTTGTTTGAATAGATGCTGTTTGTAGCGGGATGAATCTTGATGCAAACATATGAATTTTGATGACGACGCTTATTTTTTCAAATATAAAGGAGCATCGGAACTGCAGACGTTCAATTGATAAATTGTTGCATTGGCAACCAGTTTCCTTCGTTTTGGGTCCATAGAAACTCTCTAACATTTGCCTTTGTTAAACACATCTTCACAATATATTTGTGACCTTGCGTTCTTTAGAATTTTAAAATGTGTTTTTCGACATTGCATCCTTTAAAATAAAATTAAATGAAGACGCAATCGACGATTTGTGATCTTGCGTTTACCACAAACTCATGACGATGACAGTTTTTGGTATATTCGTTTTATCAACGTGTAACTTTAACAAGTCAATCGTAATGTGACCGCAAAAACTTTGCATGTTTTCCGAAAATACACGTTCGTGTCTAAGCGGCTAATGCCGAGTATATAGCAACGTGCGATTGATATACGATGTTAATACGGTGCATGTACGATGTTTTTTACGCACGACCGACGAGATAATCTAAGCGTTTTCGCTAATGTCACACGTGTCGGTTGCGACTATATTGCGATCTGATCAAACGCGCGCTTTCCGCACGCTTACGACGCCAGTTATTTGTTTTATAAACATTTTTGACGGGAGATTGGCCTTCGGTGGATGAATCCATGTTGTTACCGACGCACGCTCGAAAGAAAGTCCATGTTCTGACCGAGGCTTAAGATATAGTCATAGACAGAGTGTAATATTTTCGAAACAAGCATATTTTGTTTTTTCTAAAATGGCACGTTTTTCGTGAACGAGATTTATTAAATTGATACACTTTAAGCATCTTTAAAAATATGTATGTGAAATAAAATGCACTGGCATCGCCATGCATTTTCCGATTTAATTTCTGAATAACTTTCATTTTAATGATGAACATATTGCGCGTAAGGAAATATTAACGTCGAGCCTATGTAATAAAAAGTGATTTTTTTACAAACTGTTTCATGAGAGTGCCCCATGCAGATGCAAGCCAAAAATGAAAATGGTACTACATAAGTAGCTATTATACAATTCGAACAGGCATACAGTTCAGTTGAGGAGCGACACCTGTGGACGCAATGAGCATAATACGAATGTATGGCGTAAGTGTAAGACATGCAAGGATCTGATGAATATAAATTAATTTGTTTAATATGTTGTGTGTTATGTAGCTATGCGGCTTTGTAAATCAATGTCGTTACTTGTTTTCCCTTTAAGATCTACATATAAGAATCCACTTATAATACAATAAAATAATATATACGGTTTCGAAAAGGTAGGTATTACAAATTTGAGTGTGATTTCAAATCATTCATGTGTTTTGAGGAGAGAATAAAACGAAACGGATCACACATAAGAACAAGTTTCTTACCTAACGCGACACTCGCGCTAGATAACTCACTCTGACGTGCTAAGGTATACATACCGAGTCGTTGCCCTTATATGACAAAATAACGAACGAAGAAACCCTACACATACATTAGGAATTCAACGTGAGGCTTGTATTTGGTCTTTAATTATACTGCAGATATCAATAACATGTAAAATATTTTATAATATGTTGTTTTAAAATATCTTTAACACTATTACTTAAAATAAGTTATTTATAACACTCAGTCCATTAAGATGCGGGAGAACGTCGTTGTGGTTTCAATGGAAAGTAATCGCATACGTCTCTTGCTAAAGTAAAATGCAGTGCACATGCATGTTCAAAATAACTTTGTTATATTGTTATTTTTTATTTGTAAATTAATTAAAATTATTGTGTTTGCTTAATATGACTTGAAATTCGAAACGCTAATTAAAATGAATTTAAACAAACCTTGCGACAGTAAATAAATAAATATCACATTCCATTAATGTCTGTTTAACTGGTTTCTTGTTGTTTTTTAAAATTTTATATACAACCATTTCAACATTTAACCGTTTACGATCCAAAGAAGGTCTTCATCTACTATTTTATATCAGTGACAATTAAGTGAATTTGTTTCATATTCACAAAACCTGCATGCACACAAATATCAATAAAACAATATTAAAATACTAGGGTTAACGCATTTACCTGTCAGGCCACAAATATTTTCAGTTTAACATAACACATACCATCAGGTCATAGAAGGTGTTATAAAATTAGTTTATACATTTAATAAAGTTGAATTATTTGATACGAAAGTGTTGTCTAACAAGAAATAATGATGTCTAACTTGAATTTATTAATTTTAATTTTTGTGTTTTTGTATGTCAACATTTCGTTTTCCTTATACCCCGTTCGAAGTACGTTCTGAAAAATGTGACTAAACGGGCTCGACCTGTGTAAGAACGGAGTGATCGTAGTAGCAACGTGTTACGAACTGTCTTCGAACTTTGTGGACGGCCTGGAACGGGGGTGAACGGGAGAGGTGTTTCAGAACTTTGAGCCTACTCAAAATTTTCTTTCAAACATCCCGTTCTACAATTAAACGTAGAAACAACGTACTGGAAACGGAATGAACGTACTAAGAACGGATAGGTCGTACTAAGGTCGGTTAAGGAACGTGCCAGAACGTAGTGCGGTCGGACCAAAATTACCTGTACGATGCCACACCGATCGAGTCCGTTTCTAGTCCGTCCAATCCGTTCTCAGACAGACCGATCCCGTCCGCACAAAGTCTCAAGTACGATCTTGTTTCGTGTAAATAAATAGAAACAAAAAAAGTTCTTACAACGTTTGCAACACGTTCTATAAGTTCTCAGTAAGTTCTTAGTATGTTGTACTCGTTCTAGGGAGTTCGCAGTAGGTTCCAAGTACGTTGTACTCGTCCAATGCAGTTGTTACAACGTTCAAGCGGCAAATACAATACGTTCAGACAATGTGCATATAAATAGACACAGCGCGCTCCTTTTTATTTTTTGTTTTGGCAGATTCACGATTTTCAATACCTTAAGCATTTTTCTTGACGTTTTTCAGTTGAGATATTGATTTGTGTTCTTTTAATTAAGGCAGCCTTTAGCCGCACTGCAAATTTGGCGGAATTATTTCTTGGAAGCATTACAAATGTACGTCTGGTCGGCTCACAGCGTGAAACATAAATGAGAACTGGCAGGAACGTAGTCGGTTGTATAATCGCCGTGCAGAATGTGGCTGAAACTACGTCTTAAACGTACTTAGAACGTAGTAGGACGGAGTGAGAACTGCCGTTGAACGAGTTACCACTGCACAACGAATAAAGAAGAACTGCGTACGAATGTGATCGAACTGTCTTAGGACGGCCTCGGTCTGACTGGAAACGGTATACCAACGGAGACAATGGGAAAATTGACCCGATTTGAACTGGATAAACTGGGCAACAGTTATGACGGGATAGGAACGAGCTGCACGTAGCGCGAACTGTGTACGAACGTCATTCAATCATATTGTAGATTTTTTTCTAACCAAAACTACACGTCCCAGCAAGTTCACATCCCGTTCTGCATTTTCTTCAGAACTTGGTCGAACTGTCTAAGTACGTGCTTGGTGTATGGGCTCCTTTACCACCGAATCCAAACTTTATAACTTATATAGT
Organism: Dreissena polymorpha; assembly: GCF_020536995.1. NCBI lineage: Eukaryota > Metazoa > Mollusca > Bivalvia > Myida > Dreissenidae > Dreissena > Dreissena polymorpha. The sequence goes on from NC_068359.1 coordinate 65,551,729, forward strand.
GAACAGAAGTAAAACTCTAGTTTAGATGTTAAATGCACAAATTGTCTGTTCATCAATTTGTAGAGAATAACATAGACACATGGTTGTCTCAATTTCTAGATCCTATATTTTCTTGTATCGCGAAGTTGCAACGTATCACCGACAGTGTTATAACGCTTGTTTATAAAATTGCGTGTGTGACTTTTAGTTCCTGTGCAATACCATTATCTTCTAAAAGACCATCGTTAAAAACGTAATCCAAACGTAATATATGAACAAAATATTTACGCACTTGTGTGAATTGATCTGTCGTTGACCAGTCAAATATATTGAAGATTTTTAATATCGCTATAGTAGAAACAATCTGTATCTGTTAAAAAGGATCATTGGAAATAGTACACATAATTTGTTAGCCAGTGGGTGCCTGTATACATGTAATATTGTTATTATTATATAATTTGTGAACACAAGGGAAAAAAACGAAACAAAAACAGTTTGAAACATAATTTGTCTTACGTCATTGTATTAACAATCCAATGCGATATCTTAGAATGTATTAAGCCGTTGTGAACCTTATTTAACTTTAACACTCATAGATCTACACGATCAGTAGAACGCTACAAAATTTTATATTTTAACATTTAGTTTCAGTCCGACTCAAGTGCCTGGTCAAAGTACATGTATAATGTGTTTGAATTAACGAAAAGAATGTAATTCTATGTAAAGAAAGATCCTGACACAGAACTGTATGGCAATGTTCTTTGAGTTTAGATATCTAGCGTTGAGAGGTATTTCGTGACTAAAAAGATGAAATATATCTGGGACTCCGAATATTCGCAAGTCATCAACTCAATTAAGTACCAATTAGTTTCTCTTAATATCTATCTTCTTCTTTGGTGGCATTCAGGAAGTAGTGTTTGTCACTTAAGTCACAAATACTCCTTTACGCCGCATGGCATAATATGAAGTAAATTGTATAAACGCAAATCTAATTTGAAAAAAATGTCACACCTTTACGTCATTTTTAACGTAGAATGGCAACTCGCGCGTATTCACATTTTCATAGCATAAGAACACATTATTGACAGTAGGTAGGTAACAAGTTGAAAATTGTAAGATTCTTCTTCAATCTAATTGGTGTCGGTTAGACGGACGCTCGCAATACACTTTTTGGTTTATTTTGCATACAATGTTAAGTCAACTTAATACGCAAAACCCACTTAGTAATTCGTATTTGTTTCGCAGAGGTATCGAAGATAACGTCACTTGCAATTATTTTCACGATGCGGCGTGCCTGTCTTTCAACGATGTCTTCAGAAATCGAAGATACGGATTGAACTCCATCGACGTCCACGTTGACCCGATCATCACAATCCTTTTTTAAGAGGTACTCATAGTTGAATTATGCCCTGGCGATCACAGTTGCAAAGCCCTGTACATGCGTATGCGTTTTGCTTAGCAGTGTCTGTTTCATTTAATGGCGATTGATATTTCCCAAAGTTCCATGGCATTTACCATGTGACACCAAACACAAATTGTGATAAGTAATGTCTCGGTAAATGTTTATTTTTAGTTAGTTGTAAATAACATCAATACATCCAGGTCGTTCCTCAGTATCTTTTTTGTATGATGATGCACGTGCCTAATATGTTCGTAAGTTTTGCAGGTGTTATATTATTGGTGTGTGTTGCAGGTGACTATGTTGTTGGTGTGTGTTGCAGGGGTCTTTGCTGTTGGTGTGTGTTGCAGGGGCCGATGTTGTTTGTGTGTGTTGCAGGTGCCTGTGTTGTTTGTATGTGCTGCATGTGCGAATGTTGTTTGTGTGTGTTGCAGGGTCCTATATTGTTGTTGAGTAATGCAGCTGTCTATTTTGTTGGCGTGTGTTGCCGATGCCTATGCTGTTGGTGCGGTGCAAGTGCCTATTTTGCTATTGTGCGTTGCAGTCAGGAAACATGTGCTTATGTTGTTGCGTGTGTTCCATGTGTAGCTGTTGTTGGTTTGTTTGTATTCAGGATACGTGTGCTGTTGTTGGTATGTGTTGCATTGAGGCTTTATGTGCCACTTTTTGTTGGCGTGTGTTTCATGTGTCGATTTTCTTTGTGTGTGCTGCAGGCAGGATATACGTGCCTATGTTGTTGGTGTGTGTTGCATGATCGCTGTAGTTGGTGTGTGTTGCATGTGTCGCTGTTGTTGGTGTGTGCTGCAGTCAGGATACACGTGTCTATGTCGTTGGTGTGTGTTGCATGTGTCGCTGTTGTTGGTGTGTGTTGCATGTGTCGCTGTTGTTGGTGTGTGCTGCAGTCAGGATACACGTGTCTATGTTGTTGGTGTGTGTTGCAGTTAGGCTAAATATGCCGCTGTTGTTGGTGTGTGTTGCAGTCGTGATACATGTGACTATGTTGTTGGCGTGTGTTGCAGTGAGGGTACATATGCCGCTGTTGTTGGTGTGTGTTGCAGTCGTCATACATATGCCTTTGTTGTTGGCGTGTGTTGCAGTCAGGATTCACGCGCCTATGATTTTGGGATGAGTTGCAGTCAGAATACATGCGTCAGGATACATGCGTCTATGTTGTCGGTGTGTTTAGCAGTCAGGAAACACGTGTCTTTGTAATTGGTGTGTGTAGCAGGCAGGATACATGTGCATATGTTGTTTGTGAGTGTCGTATTCAGGAAACATGTGCCTTTGCTGTTGGTGTGTGTAGCAGTCACTGCATATGTGCCTATGCTGTCAGTGTGTGTTGAAGTCAGGATACACGTGCCTATGTTGTTGGTTTGTGTTGAAGTCAGGAAACACGTGCCTATGTTGTTGGTGTGTATTGCAGTCAGGATACATGTGCCTAAGTTGATGTGTGTAGCAGGAATGATACATGTGCCTAAGTTGTTGGTGTGGGTAGCAGACAGGATGCATTTGCCTATGTTGTCGGTGTGTATAGCAGTCAGGATTCGTGGGCCTATGTTATTGGTGTGTGTAGCGGTCAGGGTATATGTGCCTTTGCTGTCAGTGTGTGTTGCAGTCAGGATACACGTGACTATGTTGTTTGTGTGTGTTGCAGTTAGGATGCATGTACCTATGTTGTTGGTGTGTGTAGCAGTAATGGGAATATGTGTCTATGCTGTCAGTGTGTGTTGCAGTCAGGATACATAATCCCTTTGTTATAGGTATGTGTAGCAGTCAGGATACATATAAGTATGTTGACGGTGTGTGTTGCAGTCATGATACACCTGCCTATGCTGTTGGTGTGTGTAGTAGTCAGGGTATATGTGCCTATGCTGTCAGTGTGTGTTGCAGTCAGTATACATAATACGCCTTTGTTATTGGTGTGTTGAGCAGTCAGGATACATGTGCCTATTTTGTTGGTGTGTGTAGAAGTCAGGGTATATGTACCAATGCTGTTAGTGTGATACACGTGCCTATGTTGTTGGTGTGTGTTGCAGTCAGGGTAAATGTGACTGTGTTGTCAATGTGTGTTGCAGTCAGGATACACGTGCCTATGCTGTCAGTGTGTTTTGCAGTCAGGATTCACCTGCCTATGTTGGTGTGTGTTTCAGTCAGGATAAACGTTTCTATTTTGTCGATGTGTGTGCAGTCATAATACATGTGCCTATGTTGTTGGTGTGTGTAGCAGCAAGGATACAAATCACTATGTTGTTGGTGTGTGTATCAGTAAGGATACACGCGCCTATGTTGTTTGTGTGTGCAGCAGTCTTGATACATGTGCCTAGGTTTGCGGTACGTGTAGCAGTCAGAATACATGTTAGTATGTTGACAGTGTGTGTTGCAGTCATGATACACCTGCCTTTGTTGTTATTGTGTGAAGCAGTCAAGATACATTCTTTTATGTTGTCGATATATGCATCAATCAGGATGCATACATATATATATATATATATTGTTGGTGTGTGTAGCAGTAAGGATACATGTGCCTACGTTGTTAGTGTGTGTTGCAGTCAGGCTACATGTGTCGCTTTTGTGTTGGAGTCACGATACATGTTTCTATGTTGCTGGTGTGTTATGCAATCTGGATAAACGTGCCTAATATGTTGGTGTATGTTGCAGGTGATGTCGCCGTTTTACATATTCCAGGTGTTCAGCTGCACGTACGGACAAGTACTATTACTACGCCGGCTGCATCGTGCTCATCTCGTTGCTCTCCATCACCGCCACCATCTACCAGACCCGGAAGGTAAGCTTCACGAACACCTCTACTTACGATTTGAGCATTTTTCCATAAAATATAATGCCAACTTTCTGCCAGCCATTTGTGCATAAATGCCCATTTGCGTGACACAATACATTTTTTTTTGTGAAAGTCATGTAAAGGATTTTGATTTTGGGTAATAATGTCGTGTTCTTTGTTCTAACTTGTGGTTACTTGCCAGTCTGTATGAAACATGTAACACCGTCATATTGAATAAACTATATGCGTATAGAGTTCATCGACCGTCATCTCATACCGTTGCGAATATAATTGAAAAGATGCAAGGTGCTCTACGGAACATCGTTCAGTCTTCAACCATTGTATAACAAAGGTAAGATTTTGGAATCGGTCATATATTTTTAGAATTTTTGTAAAGTCAGTTGGTACAAATATACTAACAATTAAGCGGTTTCCAATTTAGTTTATCGGAAGGCCTGCATTTTTCCTTAACAGTGTACAGATTTTGTCGAAATGAACAAAACTGACATTAATCGGGAACCGCGTCGAATTTTCAGAGTAAGGCAGGCATTTCTGCAACTATAAAATCATTGGCGAAAACATACGGTTTTAGAGACAAAATTAATAAGAAATGATTATTTAAGCACGTTTTACTTTTTATAAGAAAGTATGTATAACCTTGCTGTCGCTAACAGTTTGTGTTCCTATGCTGATGTTCAGAGTTTATGGAGATCAGTTCCGAGGAACTTGTGCCCGGCGATATCATCAAGGTCCCCGAGAGTGGCTGCCTTATGCAGTGCGACGCCTTGCTGATCTGTGGAAACTGTATCGTCAATGAGAGCATGTTAACAGGCAAGTACGGGCCCACAGTATCGTCAATGAAAGAATGTTTACAGGCAAGTACAGGTCAACAGTATCGTCAATGAGAGCATGTTAACAGGCAAGTACGGACCCACAGTATCGTCAATTAGAGAATGTTAACAGGTAAATACGGGTCAACAGTATCGTCAATTATAGAATGTTAACAGGTAAGTACGGGCCAACAGTATCGTCAATGAGAGAATGTTAACAGGTAAGTACGAGTCAACAGTATCATCAATTAGAGAATGTTAACAGGTAAGTGCGGGTCAACAGTATCGTCAATGAGAGAATGTTAACAGGTAAGTACGGTCCAACAGTATCGTCAATGAGAGAATGTTGACAGGTAAGTACGGGTCAACAGTATCGTTAATGAGAGAATGTTAACAGGTAAGTACGGGTCAACAGTATCGTCAATGAGACAATGTTAACACGTAAGTACGAGTCAACTGTATCGTCAATGAGAACAAGTAGACATGCAAGTACGTGTAAACAGTATCGTCAAGTCAATGAGAGCATGCTTACAGATAACTACGGGTCAACTATATCGTCAATGAGAGCATGTTAATAGGCAATTACGGACCAACTGTATCGCTAATGAGGGCATGTTGATAGATGAGTACGGGTCAACTGTATCGTCAATGAGAGCATGTTAACAGGCAAGTACGGGTCAACTTTATCGTCAATGAGAGCCTGTTAACAGGCGATTACAGACCAACTGTATCATCAATGAGAGCATGTTAAAAGACAATTAAGGGGCGAACCGTATCGTCAATGATAGCCTCTTAATAGGCGAGTACAGGCCAACTGTATCGTCATTGAGAGCATTATGACAGGTAAGTACAGGCCAACTGTATCGTCCATGATATCCTTTAAACTTGTACTTACAGCCAAACTGTATAGTCGATGAGAGCATGTTAACATGTAAGTACGGGCCAACTGATACGTCAATGAGAGCATGCTAATAGGTAAGAACGGGTCAACTGTAGCGTCAATGAGAGCATTGTAACAAGTAAATAACTGTTTCTTCTATGAGAGCATGCTAACGGGCAAGTAATGGCCAACTGTACTGTCATGAGAGCATTACAACAGGTAATAACGAACCATCGTCAATGAGAGCATTACAACAGGTAATTACGGACCATCTGTATCGTCAATGAAAGCATTACAACATGTAATTACGGACCATCTGTATCGTCAATAAAAGCATTACAACAGGTAATTACGGACCAACTGTATCGTCAATGATAGAATTACAACAGGTTATATTTGAATTACACATGTATATGTAGTTCCCTTAAATCACGTTCAGTAAAGACTAAAGCTCGTGTTTAGAAATATGATATCTCACATGCTTCACATACATGTCAACTGAAAATGCACTACCAAAAAGTAAAACGGAACTTGATTTATTCATCAAAAATGTTGTAAGGCAAAGGCACGTCATGCCTTAAAAGCACCATATTTGTAGGCATTCATAATTGTCGACTACTGTTTAAATTTTAACCACCTCCTGTTTAATGGGTACTACGGGCCTGTAAGTGGTGTCACACCTATTTTTCACAACTTTAAATTATATATTTAACTCTTTTCGTTTTTAAAAAGCAACACATTAAAGGTATAAATGTACACGCATATTTTCCTACGAAGGCGCAAGAATTCCTGTAACAAAGACACCCCTCCGGAATCCGCGATTCACGCATGAAGACAGTAAGGTGTACTTCAACGTAAAGGACCATGCACGTCACATCCTGTACTGCGGTACTAAGGTCATACAGGCACGCTACTATGGAGGTCACAAGGTCAAGGCCGTGGTCTTCAGAACAGGTGAGTTACACTGACTCTCGATATAAAAAATATATTAGATGTTTTCCATTTGCCCTTTTGTAATGAAGAAGTTATTAGCTGATTGCCTTACTGTTAAACCTAAGTTGCGTAAATTTATTAATTAAACATTAAGTTAGGACAACTGATGTTTAGTGTAATTAAAATTCATTTAAAGGATAAATGTCGTTTTTTTTAACCCGTATAGACCCTTAATTTATCGAATTAAATATATATAAAAACGTTTTCGAACCTCACTTCGATTCAATTACAGTGTTATTAGCGAGACCGATTGCAACATAGTTAAGAATTGTCACACCTTCCGATTTACGCGCCATGTTCATTCAAACCGGATGTGACGTAAATTTCACACATGTTAATGCTCTAAATTACGAGCTTTCACGACAATTTTTTTGTCGATGCTCAAGATGATCAACATGTTGAAAATACGATTTTGTACATAAATTATTGTCTTATTGTGTTAAATGTCTGAAAAAAACACAATTTATGTTTTATTGTCATTATACATTACGATCGCTTTTTATATGACTACTAATAAAAACAACGGCATGAATGTGAATATATAAGAGGACAGGGTTAACAGGGAGCGGCTTAAAGCGTAAAATGTTAATGATTTAAAGTTGATTTATCTTGGGTGGCTTAATCTCTTATCCGATTCCATACTATTTCTGCAAAAATCAACTTGAGATACAGCGACTGATAAGACAATTTACATATCTGCGTTGAATAATTCACAGCACTGGTAAATGATGTAAATTTGAAATCGCAATTGACATATTGCCATGGATATTTTGCCCGTTAAAAATGTGAAAAATCCTACTATTTGTGACATTAAATTTGAATACAGATAAATACCATTATGGAGAAATTTCAAGCTGTTATTTGTTTGATAAAAATCAATACTCTCCCGCTCTCTTTTGAACATAGTTATATACTTCAAAGACGTATTTTCGTACACATTTTTAAGTAATTCAATCATATGGAAGAAAAATATTGCAAATTAAAGTATGTTCAGCTATATGAACGACATGTGTATGCAATTTTTAAAATCACTTTAAACATTACGCGACAGTTTAAAAGTGTGTGCTAATAATGGCTATTAGTAATAATGTTATTCAGGTACGTCGCGACAATAATGTTGGAGACATAATTAAGCGATCCCTTGACATGATCACAATCGCTGTGTCTCCTGCACTTCCGGCCGCGCTCTCCGTGTGGTCGTGTTTGCCCAGAGCCACATGAAACATGCCCGGATCTACTGCATCAGCCCTCGCAGAATCAATATCTGTGGCAGCATCAACACAGTCTACTTTGATAAGGTAACATAGGTTGGACCGAATATCAGTAAAAATCAGAATGCAGTTGCGCTACGAACTATGCTAAGGCTTTGTACAGTTTTAACAATAATTATATGTATACAAAAAGTTTTGCTTAATAATTGTGATTAAAAAATAAATGATACATGTTATATGCGGGCTCGTGTAATACAGCATCCCATAACCATCATGTTTAATACAAGCCGCAAGAACAACACCGTCATGCCCTAATACTTGATTATTACTTGTTAATTCGATGTTTATTTTACCTATATTCACTGCTAAGTAATTGTTTCCTCACTGTCTGTTAATTTAAATTACTTTATTTACCTGCTGAATTCTAAATGTCTAAATCTGTCTTATGGTTTAAACTCGAATATTTATTGAAGAGATCAAGCTGTAGGCTTCTGAAATGCTTTGGAAACTCTATACAAGTCTTATGTATCTTTGGGTGGGGTTACTGACTAAGACGCATTTCTTGACTTGTAATTACACAGAATTGTGTTCCTCATGATTACATTACCTGCAATAACATATTTCACCATCGATTTCAGATTTCAAGTACATGTTATAATTACACATGTGTTCAATGTATTTTCAAAAGATTAATGCTTTGTCTTCCAGATTGTGACATTGACTGAAGAGGGGCTGGATATGTACTGTCTTGTGACGGTACATGATGGCAAGTACGTATATATGCAAAGACTTGTGACGGTACATGATAGCAAGTACGTAGATATTCAGAGTTGTGACGGTACATGAAAGCAAGTACGTAGATATGCAAAGTCTTGTGACGGTTCATGATAGCATGTACGTAGATATGCAACGTCTTGTGACGGTACATGATGGCAAGTACGTAGATATGCAAAGACTTGTGACGGTACATGATTGCAAGTACGTAGATATTCAGAGTTGTGACGGTACATGAAAGCAAGTACGTAGATATGCAAAGTCTTGTGACGGTACATGATAGCATGTACGTAGATATGCAACGTCTTGTGACGGTACATGATGGCAAATACGTAGATAAGCAAAGTCTCGTGACGGTACAAGATGGCAAGTACGTAGATATGCACAGTATTGTTGCGGTACATGATGGCAAGTACGTAGATATGAAAGTCTTGTGACGGTACATGATTGCATTTACGTTGCTGTGTACTCAGGATTTATTCAATTTGTTGACTGCACGGAGAGCGGGATTAAATGCTCCAATTTGATCGCAATTGTTTAATCAGATAGCATAAAATCTTAGGGTTTTTTCGCAATGACATTTACCTACATTGGCAACGCAACGTTGAGTTAATCTGGTTATCATTAAGTTTCCTTTTGACATCATGACTTACTTTTTGCTATACTGGAAGAAGGAAAACGAAAACGTCAAGTCGCAATTGCAACACATCAGGGAAACTTGATTCTTAAAACACTCTATAAAACTCGTGCATCCGCTACATTCTTCTTTATCATACATATTTTTAAAACAACCCAACATACAGCTGCGAATCTAGCCGTGCATAATATTCCGGACATGACGTTATTATTAAGGATATGTCGTCATAATTTCTCTCTCGTGTCTATTCAAAACGCAAAAGGCGCAAATCTCTCGGAATCAATTTTGATTTTTTTTTTATTTCAGGGACTTTTAATTAATATATACAAAGCGTATAGTTTATTTGAAAAATTGTTCACTAAGTTAACAGTTTATATCACTAATTTTTTGTATGTTTTCCGGTGGTTTATAGAGCAATATCAGAATTAAGACTGATAATTCACTGTTTCAAACAGTGAAAATCAACAATAAAAATTATCGATAAGTTTCATTGTTTACCGTTACTATTTTATATTATTATGTTTGGTTTCCCCATCATGCCCTACAGTTTTAACAAGGGCGATTACTCTGCATTGAATATTTCTAACAACCTACGGTTTAGCTGCCATTGAACACACATGCAATGATATTACGGGGCGCCTAACAGGGAATTATTTTGTTCGGAATGGCAAAAATGCAAAAATAATCATTTTAATCATCATACTCGTTATCATAGAACAAATATGTTTTCACTCGTGACCGCTCCATTCGTTAGAATATTATTTTCTATGATCACTCGTGAATAAACATGGACATTCCACCAAATCCAACAAATATCCTCTATTTAATATAAACATAACATTACAATTTACCTTAAAGAATGTTAGCATTAATAGCGCATTGATCTGATAGATTGGCATGATTATAGTCGTGCGCAATATTTGATTGAACACCTTATTAATTTGAGACTTTATTTGGACCACTTAAACTGTACAACCTTGAGCATTACATTAGAATTGTAAATACAAAGTCCGAGAACATTTGCCGGTTTTAACATTTGACTCCATTGTAGGTTAATTGAGATGAGTTAAGTAGCTTTATTTGATTCCTTGTTTGAAATAGAAGAAAGATTCTCTTTTCTGAAATGGTAGATCATACACAATGATAGTTTCAGTAAATGATGGAATATATACGCTTAATTTCGTTTTATTTGAATTACAAATCTCAACAACGTTCCTTTCTGTCGGCATATCCGTGCAGTGCGTATGGAAAAAATAAGTATGGTATACTATGCTATGGTGTTCGATAACTTTGAAACTATAAAAAAAAGTTTTATTGTAAAAAAATAAAGAGGTCAAACTTTGACAGACAGACAGACAGAATGTTTTATTGACGTAAACTTTACAGGTTTTTGTCAGTTACAAAATAGTTATACAAAGAATAATGTCAACGTGAGTACAAATAAGAATATTTAAATATCATAATGATCGCGTAAAGATTATATACATACATACATGAATTAAATTAATAAGTTATACACAATAAAGATTTGTTTTACAAATATTTATAAGAAACAAACACAGAATAATATAGTATTCGTGTTTCGCTAGATTAACATATACAGATGATGAAAACAATTATTTGTTATTAACATTTGACATTAATACAATATAATGACCCAAGTAAGATTTCACACTCACTGACGATAACTGAAGGTGTACTTAGTGGGGATCCATTGGAACTGATCATGTTCCAGTCCATAGGCTGGGTAGGTGTTCAATAACGGAACATTTTCAGTTCATATGCTGGTTAGGTGTCATAGAAAAAGACAGTTAAGTTGCACAGGCCGAGTAGGTTCCAGTCTATAGGCTTGGTACGTGTACAAGTAGTGGGCAGTTCAAGTCCATACGCTGCTTATGTGTAAAAGAAGTGGACCGTTCCAGTACATAGGCTGGCTATGTGCACACGAAGTGGACAGTTCCAGACCATAGGCTGGCTATGTGTAAAAGTAGTGGACAGTTCCAGTCCATAGGCTGGCTATGTGCAAACGTAGTGGACAGTTCCAGACCATAGGCTTGGTACGTGTACAAGTAGTGGACAGTTCCAGCCAATAGGCTGGATATGTGCACAAGTAGTGGACAGTTACAGTCCATAGGCTGGGTACGTGTACAAGTAGTGGAAGTTCCAGTCCATATGCTGGCTTTGTGTACAAGTAGTCGACAGTTCGTGTCCATAGGCTGGCTATATGTACAAACATTGGACAGTTCCAGTCCATAGGCTGGGTACGTGTACAAGTAGTAGACAGTTGCAGTCCATTGGCTGTCTATGAGTACAATTATTGGACTGGTCCAGTCCATAGGCTGGGCACGTGTACAAGTATTGGACATTTGCAATCCATAGGCTGGGTAAGTGTACAAGTAGAGGACAATTCCGGTACATTAGCTAATAATGTATGCAAGTACTGGACAATTCCAGTCCATAGACTGGCTATGTGTACAAGAAGTGGATAGTTCAGTCCATCTTCTGGCTATGTGTACAAGTAATGGACAATTCTAGTCCACAAGGTTTAAATGTTTGCAAGTACTGGACATTTCCAGTCCATAGGCTGGGCACGTGTACAAGTAGTGGGCAATTCCAGTCCATAGGCTGTTAATGTATGCACGTAATGGATAATTCTAATTCATAGGCAAGGTAGGTGTACAACTAGTGAACAGTTCCTAACAAAGGCTGACTAGGTTTACAACAAGTTTACAGTTCCAGCCCAGAGGCTTGGTAGTTGCACAAGTGGTGGACAGTTAAAGTCCATAGGCTGGGTAGGTGTACTATTTGTGGACAATTGCAGTCCATAGGTTGGGAATGTGTACTAGAAGTGGACAGTTCCAGTTCAAAGGCTAAGTATGTGTCTTACACTGAAACAGTTCTAGTTCATAGGCTGTGTAAGTGTCCCTAAAGTAAATATAGCTTCGGCCCATCGATTGTGTTTGTGTCCGCGCCAAACTTGTGCATATACATTTACTCTCAGGAACTAAAAGAACCAGGTATGGACGAGAGCAGTAACTTCGACATGATATGTCCCACCACTGTGTACCCGCGGACAGAGGAGCTGATTGGATCTTTGGACCTCTCCAGTACCAAGTCGGTAAGTCAATCATTAACTCGACAAAATACATGTATACTGTAACTGTAATTCAAAGTGAAGAGCACTTATTCGAATGGAACTAATAATAATGCATTAAACAATTTTTGGTCGCTGGTATGACGGTTAATGATAGCTTTTCGTCCTTAGGGCGTCGTAAATAAACGTTTTATTTAAACAATTCCCTTTCTTAACCGCCAAGCTGATTTTAAAGATACAGGATTGAACCTTAGGTTACCAACTTTAAAAGTTGTTTAACTCATTTCGGCACGCTGTATGTGTTGGTCCTTAGAGCTAAACAAATATAAATAAAATTAAAAATGTATTTTGAAACATCATGGGTCAGGGATAAAACTATTGGCTTGTAACTCTCGTGTATTGTCCGCTTTTAAGTTTTATTCATTTAGACTTATGCAATAAACACTTTGCAAATCTTTTCTATGAGATCGCAAGTCCAAAATCTTATATATTTCGTTTGTTATACCATGTAGTTGCCATGAACAATTTTGTTTAGATTTGCCCCTGGGATCAAAACATGCCACAGGGTCACATAATTTATAAAGATTTCTTTTAAATAAGTTAATACATCGTTACTAAAAAGAAGGTCAAGGGTTGTAATATTGGTCATGTTACATTATATAGTGGTCATCTACTGTATACGATCAGGTTCCTGGGGTCTTAATTGTTAATGATTTGGGTTTTGACAAGTTTGATATTTTTATATAAAGTCTAAATGTTATGAAACCACAAAGCACAATGTTGTATTAGTTGCTATGTGACATCAGATTGTCGTCCTTTTAAAAGATTCTTTAAACATGTCCAATTGATTCAAAACTGACCTCGCCACATTACACATGATCCAGCCAGGGCCAATGTGTTTGCTTGTTTCAAAATTGTAGCGTTGTGTCAAATTGTATTCAATGTTTTTTGCAAACAATTCATTATTCGGTTGTTATTACTATCATATGCATTATTCACCCTGCAGGTTTTCGAATACCTGAAAGAAAATTAGACTTGTAAATTGAACTTGCAATTCACTTAACTGTACAGTCTTTATTCAATAACATTTTATCCCAATTGTTTATTTAGAAAAAAACCTGATTTCAGCTTACTTCTATGGAGATAGAAATCGTCCGTCAGTTCACGTTCTCCTCGAGCCTGCAGCGGATGTCCGTCATCGTTCGGCAGCTAGGCAGCGACCACTTCGAAATCTACACCAATGGCGCCCCGAAAATGGTGGCCTCGCTCTGCATCACCGATACCGGTATGGACTAACACCCCAAACCGATGTAGTGGGCCTCGTTATAATAGATATGGCCGTATTTCATGTTGTCACTCTATCAGCAAACTTTTATATGAAACGACAAACTACTTCTAAATTCGGGTTGTTATCTTACAAGATGGCCGTGAAAAACATGATGAATGTAATAGTAATGTTACTGTTTTAACATTTTATAGTATAAAGGAATTCAAACCAATAAAACACGCAATTTAAGATCGCTCAGCTTAGAAATCCTTTGAAATAGAATGGCATTTGTGTGGACATTATGCATATTTTATTATGTGCTTGACCTTTTGAAATGTACTAATAGTATTTACTATAATAGTTCCGCCAGATTTCCACAATGTATTGATGACATACAAGCGTCATGGATACAGGGTCCTCGCATTGGCATACAAGTCAATTTCGGCAAAACTAACATATCCAAAATTACAGAGCATTGAACGGTGAGCATTTACAGCATAAAATGTTTCTTTATTAAATGCATCAATTTTATGATTCACAGGTTTGTATGTTAAAATATGTCTTATTTTATAGAGATCTTTCAAACGTACATGTTGAGTAATATTTCGACTTTGGTTAATATATTTGCTAACAATTAAGGCAGAGTCGATCTGGACGTTTGATAATAATCGCACATTATTATCTTGCGAATATCTCAATGTCATGCGCCGGCCTGATTAAATGTACCGCCTTTGTTACATGCGCCGCCCTGATGACATGCGACGCCCTGGTTTTCTGTACCGCAAAAGTTAAATGTTTTCCGTGTTTCCAGGGAGCAGGTGGAGCGTGGCCTCACCTTCCTTGGCCTTATCGTCATGGAGAACATGCTCAAGCCGGATCCCACCCCCTTCATCAGCCAGCTCAACAAGGCGAACATCAGAGCCATTATGGTCACGTGTAAATACTCTTGCTCTTTCAACGTTTACATGCATGTACACATTTTCATTACTAGGCTGAAGTTTTCCGGTAAGCTTGTTTCTCAAGAATGGCTAAATGAATATCACTAAAACTACTTACAATTATTTCTACATTGAAATGTCCCATATGATCAGTTTGGCAACTCGCGTTTGAAAGAAATTAGTGATACATATACATATATATATATAGCTGTAACATGTCTCTGTCTGTCTGTCTGTCTGTCTGTCTGTCTCTGTCTGTCTCTGTCTCTGTCTCTGTCTCTGTCTGTCTGTCTGTCTCTGTTAGTCTGTCTGAATGTCTGGTCTCTGTCTGTCTGTCTGTCTGTCTGTCTGTCTGTCTGTCTGTCTGTCTCTCTCTC